>NW_008625472.1:0-906 GCF_000691845.1 Merops nubicus | reverse complement strand
TATATTTGTCTATATTTATCATTATTATTATTATTACTGTTTTATTTTCTAATCTATAAGTTTCTCTCTCTTGTTTTCTTTCTCTCCCCCTTTGAAGGGGGGAGAGGGGTTAACAGAGAATGTCTGTTACAGGTCTGGGGGCACCCCGACCCTAAACCATGACACCAGCCCAAGTGACCCAAGGCCGGGCACGGCCAGGCTGCCTCAAATGGATACTGAGCATACCTTCTGCAGCCAGCTGGAGGTGTAAAGCACCTGTATGTCCACCCACAGAGAGGAGCCTGCCTCTCAGTCTGCCCTGTGCCAAATGAGGATCGTGGCATGAGTCAAAGTGAAGGCCACCAGAAAATAATAGACTTCACATGAAGAAGAGCAGTAATTTGCAGCTGTAAATCACCTTTCATCTACAGATCACAGAGGCGTCCCAAGCACTAATTAACACAGCCTTGCAGCATCCCTGCCCCATAACTAGTGTGGGGTGATGGTTGTTCCAGCCACTGGCACACGGCCACGTGTCCTTGCAGGCACCTGCACGAGGGAACTGGCTTGCAAGGCTGGTCCTGTTCCACTTCTCACGGCTGTGCTGGAGGTGCCCGGGCACCTGTGCCAAGATGTTTTTTCATGTGCAGGTTTGGTGTCTGCTTCCACAGCAGGCAGGTGAAGATGGGCCAGGGCTTTGCACCAGTGAATGGACAGCGGGAACAGAACCCACATGGGATCAAATCCCACAGTGCCTCGGGTTTTATTTTATATTTTCCATGTGGAAATCAATATTTAACTTGAAGAAAACTTGAGCAAGAAAGGTAAGACCCTCCAGCAGCAAGAAGCCCTAGTAGAGCTGTAAATAAAGTATGACAAAAAAGCTTCCAATCTCCTAAAGTTTTCATTGATTTCTGTACCTGTGTA
>NW_008625471.1:881-36106 GCF_000691845.1 Merops nubicus | reverse complement strand
TTAAATGACCTTATGTTTGTCGCCGCTTTTTATCTGTCTTTTTATTTATTTTATTTTTTTTTTTAAACGTGGGGCGGAACAGTTGATGCTGAAACCGTGAGTTTTTTTTCTAGAGAGTGCCGAGACGTTGGGTTGCTGCAGTGCTGGGTGCTGCTGCAATCTTCTCCTTGGCGGGAGCGGAGGACGCGGGCACGGGAGAGCCCGTCGGGTTTTCTTGACGGGGGATGGTGGAGCTGGAGACCCCCACAGCTCCTGGCGTCGGCTAATTAGGAGGCTGTTAACCTCCAGGTTAATTATTAATATCTGTGCAGCGTTAGGCGGAGAGGGTATGGTGGCGAGGTGGTGGCTCTAAGGTAATGACCCTAAAAGGGGGAAGATTATATTTTTGCTAGGATTGTTCTGAATATGTGCACTCCTTCACGAGATGATGCTTTTTAGTCTTTTAAACTTCCTTGAGACGTACCGAGTTGATTATTAAACACTAATGTTTAATTTTAACTATGCAAATTAAAAGTTTACTTGGTTCGGTGGGGGTTGCCCTTCCTTCTCTCCCTTTTTTTTAATTCTTTTGGACACGGAAAGCGAGTTTGGGCACAGAAGAGTTCAATCTGGGTGTAGAAGGATGCATGTATGAAATTACATGCTATATATGTAACCCGAAAGTTGTTAAGGAAGCGTGATTATAGCGTTCTCCTTTGAGGAAATTTCTGGCTAATTACTCCTCCCCTGTCTTTAAGAGAGACAGCCTCGAATTTTTCTTTCTCAAAGTTCTTAAAACGGTTTCCTGGTAGTTCCGCTTTTGCGTCAGATTTTCATGCCGACAGGGAGGGGTTGTGTGCGGGTGCGTGGGGGCAGCAGATGACACTGGGGTGAGTGGCACAGTTGCTGCTCTGCTCAGAGGACGAGCCGAGGAGCTGGCTGCTGGCAGCGGCTACCTTGTCACGTTAGTGACCCAGCCCAGTGCCTGTTGAAACCACCGGAGGAGTTGAATTAACTCTGAATTATTACCAAATGCGTGGAGAATCAGCTTTTCTTGTTCAGCAGATTTAACTTCTAACTTTTTTTTTTTTTTTTTCCGGGGCCGTGAGCAACTTCAAAAGAGAGTAAACCTTTTAAAAAATAGTATTGCCGCGGAGATGAATGTTTGTAGTATGCTTAAAAACATAATGCTGCTGGTTAAAATTGAAGTCTTTTGGCTTAGAGGAAGCCCCGAGTTTGTTGCTTGCTTTGAACGTGTGACTTTCTACCTGAGGTGTTGAGCGTTACTGTTGTACGGCTGCAGAGAAGCTACAGGCACTGCATAAAGTCGTCAAAAAAAAAAAGAATTTAAGTAATTTTAAAATCTGTAAACTGGTTTTGCTTGGATTTTTGCTTTTTTGTTTTTCTCATGTACTAGAAATAGATGAGGAAAATGGAGGAAAACGAGGTGCAGCAGCAAGGTAATGCTGCTGAAGGGACTTGTTTTGAAGGTCATGCATTAGATGACTGGGTGTGCTAGCTAGCTCTCCGATGCTGAGTCTCCTAACAGATAGAACCTGCTGATCTCTCTGGAGATTGTTCCTAATGAACACAGTGTCACTGGTGGTAAAAAAAAAAAATCAGTATTGCCAGTAAATTCCTTAAGTTTTTTAGTACTAATGAATAATGAAGTTGCTGCTGAGGAGATGAGTATAAAAGTCATGCTTGCTCAGAAAGGCTTTGATAAAAAATGAGAACTGGTTAAAATCGGTTTGTGTTCTGTTCTGTCAAATACATGTAGTTGTCTGCATGAACAACTTACACCTTATATGGAAGAAAAAAACCCGTAGGATTTGAGTCTTCATCTTCTTGTCTGCTAATCAGACTCCTTGGAGATCAAAGCCTTTCAGAGGAGTACTCCTCCAGGGTGACTTGTCTATGCCAAGACCCTTAGTAGTTGACATTTTGCTGCCACCTGGTGCAGTTATTTTTGTAGTGGGACTAGCTCCCATAGTGGTTGCTCCTGTTGGCTGTGTGAAACCACTTGGAGGAGAGCAAATGGTGGTGATAAAAGTCAGTCTATGTCAGCGCTGATGGTGCTGAAACATAGGGTGTAGTCATGTCTCTTACCACAGCCAGTTACTATCACAGTCGTCCAGAAGCAGGGATGGCTCATCATTGATACCTCGTGTACTTGATTGAAATCTGTATGGCCACATTTCTCCAAACTGAGGTGTGAAAGGTTGAATAGTATATCAATTAAAATCCTCAGCCAGCTTCTTTGGTAACTTGTTCTTTTTCAGCAATTACTTGTCAAAAATGAGGGATGTGTCAGATGATCTCTTAAAATCTTTAGTTCAGACAGCTTGCGAAACTTCAGGAAGTTAGTTACTTGATAGGCTTTTTCTGTGTGCTGTCAGAGCTGTGGGTTTAAATGGAAAATGACTTGAACAGCTCTGCCAGAAATGCATCAAGGGTTGATGTTCCGAATCTCTGTATCTCACTGGATTCAATTATGTCTCCTAGTGTAAAAATTCCATTAATTGCTGCTTTTTTGGTTGAAGCATTTGGACCTTAAATAGAGCCTGGTAGATTTGTAGGTTTGTCATACACTTAAATCTTCTTAAAACTGTGTAATTCTAAAATTTCCCAAGAGTAGGCCGAAGAGGGAATGAGGATTGGGGGGAACCTGCTGGCAAGAGTATACTTACTGTGCAACAAGGTTTTAATAATGTATTTTATTTAGTTTGGTTGGTGTGTTTTTGTAGAAAGCACAGAATATAGAAAAAAAGACATATATCATCAAGTGCCTTTTAATGTGTCTGGTTTTCATGTTAATGTTTCTGGAAGGCCATTAGGATTGATCACCTTCCAGAGGATTGAAACCTTTTTTGTCCTGCTCATAGATTCTCAGTTTGGGACTTCATTCTAGTATGCCTGTTGCTATACAGTAGAAGCGCATAAATAAATTCAAAGCAAGAAGGCATCCATTTGCTTTTCAAATTTAAACTTCTAAGATCTTTCAAGTATACTTTCAAGTACACCAAATTTTAATCCCCAATAGTTGCTTCTAACGTAACGTTTTTAACCAAAGTGCTAGCAATTAGCTTAGGTAGAAGGTGCGGTTTTTATGTGCATGAGAAATCATGGCATTAGTATTTGTTTCTAATGTGTTGTAAGCTGTATTCAGACAAGTGCTTCACATTGTCCAGAGAAGAATTTGTCCCTGTGAGTGCAGTTAACAAAAATTACTAATGTAATCTCCCTGTTTTGACATGTTCTGACCTCACAAATATATATTTAGATGTTCTCACCAGTCTGCTGCTACTTCACAGTTGCCTTGCTCAACCCTTATGTGCTTAAAAATCAGCAAAAAATAACAAAGAAAAGATGATGGTGATATAATGAAATACAGGCTCTTCCGGTCATTTGAGTACTGAAAGTTGAGGAGTAACTATTTGGGATCTGTACAGGCACATTTTGCTTTTTACATAGCACAAACTAATGGGTATCTTGGGCTTGATCCTGCACTTCTCTTGTGGCTTTTTCACCAATTTCATTGGCCCTGGTAGGATTTAAAAGACCTTTAAGTAAACCTCCCCAAGTCTCCAGATGAAGTAAAAGTCAGTGAAAAGGCTGGATCATTAAAATGTCTTGTGATGAACTGTGCGAAAGAATGATTGAATTGATGTCTCATGGGAAGCAATTAGCATGTAAATAAGGAAAAGAATCCCAGTGTGTGATGGGTGTGGTGCTGAGATTTTTATTAGGAGAATTGCTGAACCAATTTCATCAGCAGTTGGTTAAGAAAGCTTTGTTGTTTGAGAAATACAATAGTAAGAGTTGAAAAGCATTTAACTTGCAGCTAGTTTTGTTCATCTCTGTAAATAACTTCTGAAATTTAGCAGCTGCTTCATCTTCAGGTCACAGAAGAGTTCTTCAGAGTGAATTGGCTAAATTACTTAATTTGTAAGTCAACTAGCTAAATCAAATGAGCAAGAAATCTTGGTGGGTTGTTTTTTTTTTTTTTGTGGATGACTAATTTTATTAGTTTTCTATAAAGATTAATTCTCAAAGGCTCAGTGGTTTATGAACCACCAGAGGATGTGTGTATTTATTGCATGTTCAGTAGCAGTGTGGTATTGGAAGTTCTGTGCCCCACCAAGTTGTGTGTGGGATGCTTGGCCACCTGCCATTCCGCCTGCTCTGGCTTCCTGTCGATGGCATCCATCCTGCTGGGGGCTGGGCTAGGCTGAGGTGCGGTGGCCAAGTGGGGCTCCTGGCCGTGCCCCCACTCTGTTGTGCTGGTGTAGCTGTTCACGCTGCTCTGTTGTGGCCGAACTGAGGAACCAAGGGGGTTGAGAAATAATCTTTGTTTGCTCAACCTCAGGGTTATAAGTAATGTAATACAGTGAGCTATGCAAAAATGGGAGTTGGTGGCCTGGGGAAGGGTGGGATTTTTAAATTCAGTTTAAGAAGAAGTGCAGCTGAATATCAGACAACCCTGAGTTTAATGCTGTTTCATCTTACTTGAGTAGTGATGTATTTTTACTCTAAGAACTGAATGTTAGAATATGGTACTAGGAGGCTGTCTTGGGGATTGAGAATGTTGTTGCAAACTTACTGTTGATTTGCTTTTGAATAATAACAATTAAAAAACATGCAAAACAACTTGATTAACTCAAACCACTCTCAGATGTAGTGGATACTGCACACTGGTGCACAGGTAACAGGTACAGAAGTTCCTGCTTGGATTTAGAAGTTTTTAATTGGTTTAAGTGCTTATCTGCCATTAAACAGAAATAGGAGTTAGCTGCCTAACCTGCTTAAAGATGTTTTAGAAAATCCTCCTTGTGTTTACATGTGTCTTTAGCTGCTGGAGAAACTTTCCTTTTCCTTAAACTTGATAGACTGGAATGAGATCTGTATCTTGCCTTTTACAAGTCTGAAGGAGGAAAATGAACAAACCAACTTGCAACTCCACTGATTTTCTGGACTTTAAATGAATTCTTCTGAAAGATGAAAAACTTTTTTCTCCTGTACTTGTTAATTACACTTGAAACCAAAACCAGTTAAAGGTGCAAGTCTTTTCATGTATTTCCATTTTAAAATGTAGGTTTTGCATTCTTAAACATTGAATTTACAATACTCAACTAAATAAGAGGCAGATCCCAGAATTCTGACCTGAATATTCACAGTATGAATTTGGTTTGAATTGACTTTTGATTGAATTATTGCACTTGCTGGGAAATGTGATTTGAGGTGGCTGGGGAGGTGGTTGTCCATCTGTTTGTCCCACCTCCCAGCCACTGGCTGCAAAGGTAGCAGTGCATAGAAGTCAGCTTGAAAACCAGTACCGCTTTAACCCAAAAGGGAATGGCCGTTGGGGCAGTAACTTCAGCAGATGTACCAACCTATAGCATTCTTGCTCTTGAAACAGTTTTTGGTAGTGTGACTTGTCTGACAGTCATGGGCAAGAAGATGAAACAGAGGTCACATTTTGAGGAGCTGAAGTATGGTGCTTAAGGGATGGTTTTGTTGACTAAATAGTGAATGTTCTCTATGCAGACAAAGGTGGTGGGAATATGGTTAAGGCAGTAGTAATTACTGGTTTTAAGATAAAGCTGGAAGAGATGCCAGGAGGAGATGAATTGGTTTGTTTGTGGAAGTTAACCTATTCGAGATGCAGATAACTGTATACTAAATCACCTTTTTATTTCAAAGCCAGCATACAAGTAAGAAGACAGACAAGACTTCTCCAGTAGACTTCATCTTCTTAAATGCCTATTTCAAACCTGACTGATGCTTTCAGTGTGTTACCCATTCTTCTTCATTATGAGAACTAGCATTGATCCACATGCTGAATATCTGGGAGGCAGGTAGTTCCTTAGCTTTCTGGTAATGACGGGGCGATAACTGGATCAGACCACATGAGGAGTAGTGGAAATGGCTGAGTCACACTAGTTCAGTATCTAACCAACTGACTTGGTTACAAGAAGTGTTCCAGAAATTCAAACCTGAGGGTGTCTTAATGTGGTGGGGACTGCCTATAAAGGCTAGCTGCTTCTGGTGCACTAGTGCTGGCCTTGCATGAGGGTCCTTTGTGGATGAAGGTGGGAATGAGTTCAGCAGTGTCAGGCTGCAGTGGCAGTGTCCTGGTACATGAAAGCTTAAGCTAATTGAAAATGGGATCTGCTGTGGTCTTGGCTTTGTGAGTCTTCTGCTCCTGCACTGTTACTGGTGCTTGTGTAGCACAGCCGCAAGCAAATGTAGTGACATGAGCCAGCTGAAGACTAATTGCTGCTTTAGTACTGGGCTCTTCATCATCCTCTTTAGCTCCCTGAACTGACTCACCGCAGTGAAATCATTGCAAAGGTGGGATGGGAGGGACTGTGCAGTTTATAGGGGAAGGAATAGATGACAGGAAATGTGTCAGATGTGACTGAAACTGGTTTAAACTGCCACAGAATTGTCTGTATGCCTGCCCCCCACCCTGACTTGTAATCAAGATGATGAATGACAGTTAATTTTCTTCCAAGAAGTGTTTCTCTGCTGCCACTCAGTTAAACCTCTTCTCTTGATTCTTTATAGTTTACTGTTTGTTGAAGCTGAAGCCTTTTCAAAGGTACCTAAAAACAGAAGTTAGTAAAGAAGCTGGCAGCTCTGGATTATTCATAACAAATTGCACAATGTCAGAATTCCAAAGCTTTGAACTGACCTTAGAATAACACCCAGGCTCTGTGTGTGTGGTGTGGTTAATTTTTTTTTCTTAATACTGGGTTGGGAAAACAGGTCACTTTCACTAATGCTGGCCCTCAAATGCTGTGGTATTAAATTGTAATGCTGTTTTTTTTGTAGCAAGTTGAGATCTTGTCCTTAGTTGTCAGTGTGAAATCTCATTTACTAAAATATGAACAAAAAACCCCAAAACCAGTGACCCAAACCCTCATTACTCTTCAACAAAGAAGCCAAATTTTAAAAAATAGTTATTTTGCCTATGCAGTTAGAAACACCTTCATAGATGTTTAGTGTGGCTGCAGGTATTCTGGTACAGAACGGTAATGTTAGCAGAATGTACCAATTTATAGGGACACTGCTGTGGTTTAAATTACCTTATGTGCAGTGTACATGTGGCTCTGTTGCCTTTTACATCCCTGTAGAAAATCATGACCAAACCCAAGTAGTTTATACCAGTAGAAATATTGGAATGTATGTTAAACCTGGGATTGAGTTTACAGAAAACTTTTCATAATGACCAGAGGGCCTTTCTTGCATATAATTTAATCTTCTGTAGGAACACTTGAAACTGCAAATATGAACTGAATGTTCCTTTAGCAGATCCCAAGGATTTACATTTTGACAGATTTAAAAAATAGCCCTAAATTGCATTGAATCAATAGGTACACAATATTTAAATATCTTCTTAATTAAACCCAGAGCTTTTGTGAGAGGCACCTCTAATAAAATATAGATGGGTCTGGGATGATCTGAGTGATTTACTGGTAGCTGACTTCATAATTAAAAATGAAGAAATAGGTCACTCCAGTTGAAGGTTTTGGGATTTTTTGTACGAGTTTGATTCAGAATCGGAAGTATTCAGTTTGCGATAGTGGAGACAGGGCAGTATCTCTGCCATCTGTAAATATTCTGTCAGGCAAGAATTTCACATAACTGGTTTTAACAAAGGTAAAAAGTTTTTATTGTTCTGAATTACTTCGTAAAAATAACTTGATGCAGACTTTGAGTGTTGCTTCAATGTTTCTAAGTGGCAATTTAAAGTCAGTAAAAGTCAACTTCTGTTTCATACATGTTATTTTAAATGATGTACCTTAAAAGGTGGTGTTCTGGTAGTTTCTCTTTCCTATTTGAAGAGCTAAAGGGAGGGAAGCACCTGGAATAGGGCAAAGTGGCAACAGGAAACATAGCAGTAGTGTAACTTATCTTGAAGGTTTTGGGATTCTAATATTCAGAACTTCCAATTCAGCAATAAATGACTCTTCAGTCAGAAGCTGATGTCAGTAGTCTCAGGACAGCAGTCATATGGTCTGTTAGGGGCAGGGAGTTTTGGATCCTTATTATTCTTTAACAATCCTTAATGCTACAGGGATTTCTCCACATTTTTGTAGGAGCTTCTGACAAATGAACTTTGAGTTTCATCTTGACGCAACTGCTTTGAGTAATGCCTTCAACTGTGCCTTATCTCATTGCTTGGAGAAGCAAGACAGCAGAGAATAAACCTGCTGCCATTAGGTAGTAGTGGTCTGAGAAATTTAAATGTCTGTAGTGCTCTCGGATGCCTTGAGATAGCTGCAGGGTTTGTCTGCATTGAGTGTAGAGGAGTTGGCTTCGATGACAACCTGATTGTCCACTGACAAGCTTGTAGGATGATGTTCTTACCTAATGAAGGCTAACTCTTAATCCATGTGATCTGGAGTCTTGGTGAAACCTGGCAATGGAGTGTGGTCAAATCTGGCTTATGCTGTAGAACCACCTTGTTGGAACATGTTGCCTCTGCTTGGTTGTAGCTGTGACTTGGATGAGGTTTGAGAGGCTGCAAGTGGAATCTTGCTTCGTTCTTTCACTTCAGAACTGTAGCTTGTGTGGGGTGCATGATGACTGTCTCTCTTGTGCCTGCCTTCTCTAGTAACTGCACAGGTTTTTTGGAAACAACTGCCTAGAATGTTTGGAAGTTGTGCTGTGGATGATAGGAAACAGATGAGATTGTATAATTAATATAAAGCTATTTTGTTTGTATTTACATGCTTCCAGATGACAGTTTCTATCAGCCTATGTGGAGAAAAATATTTACCTGTTCTGTAGTTAAAATAGTAGTTACCTGTTCTCCAAGCCAGGAGTGGTTCACAAAACTGGTCTGTGAGTTACAGTTCCAGATCGTATTTAGAGAAAATGCTATGTGTTATATGTACTGCTGAGCTTCAAGTTCTATAAAGCATAAAGTGATGTTCTCACGCATTTATAAGATTTGTATGCTGTGTAATAACCTACATGAGAAGCTTTTACAAAATAATTTTTATTTATGAAGTAGTAGATGCAGTGGTGATGGTAATTTCCACCTTACGTGCTGTTTGGGGCTGTTCCTTAATTGCTGTATTCAGTCTGCCATACAAAACTTCATCCAAATAGGCTTCTTGGAATGTCACCTTCATACTACGGTGGCTCCTGTGAGAGTGAATGAGAATGGAGCTGTTCAAATATGGACTGTAGCTTTAGTGCTTGATCAAGTCAGTCACGGTTTCAAAATATCTTCTTTTCACCATAGATTTTCTTTGGCTGATGACAGAAGTTCAGATGGTGGAAAATAGTTTGCAGACCTTGTTTTGGTGATTAGAACAATAGGCTTTGTGAGTACTCTGCTACAACATTTCAAATTTTTTTTTTCCAAACCAGTTAATTACCATTGGATTGGATAGTACATGTTCATTAGATGAAGTTTTCTTACTTAAGTTTATTAACCACTAAAGAAAAAAAGATTTTTGTAGGATACTGGATTTAATGCTACATGGAGTTAAATATTTTGTGTGCAGCAAAGCTGCAAGAGTTTGTATCTTTTCCTTTTTTAAAAACATTTCAGTTGGAAACGAGGGTTTTTCACCCATCTGTGTGCAGACATATGTTTGTTCAGCATATTTTTAGAAGCTGGGGCTAAGCCCTTATCCCTGTGACTGCAATTGTGACGTGCCAAATGAATTGAGAATGGACGGTGCAGTTATTTCCTGAAGTCTGTAGGTAGCTGCAGTATTGCTGCTGCTGCAGAAGTTTTTGTTGTAATGGTGGGGGGAGGAATGTAGAACTCTCTGAAAACTACCAGTGAAGCCAAGGGGCACTATTTCAAAGCAAGACCAAGATCATGTTTGAAAATCCTTCTACAGGAACAGGGCTACAAATGGGATATTGGAAGAGGAGGAACAGCAGAGAGCTTTGTCACTGTGTCTAGGGTGACTCCAGTGCTTGAGGCTTGGAGATCATGCTCTTCCATGTAAGAGGCTTAAATCCTTCTGTAACAGCTTCAGATTTAAAGATAGTGCTGAATTTGTAACCTTAACCTGCAAGATAAACTAGTGGTAGAGCTGATGAGGGCCCAAGTTTATTTTCGTAGCTAATGTAAAACCACTGTTTGAAGAAGCAGATGAGTAAGGGTTATGTGCAGTGGAAAAGGTTAAGAAGGAAGCAGGACCTTTAATGCAAAGGGGTGACTTGAGCAGGTGACCACAGAAATGCTTGTCTTATTGAAAGATTGGCAACTGTTGACAATCCTCTTTCCCACTAACCATTACAGATTGATTTCAATGTTTATGAGAATTTTACTACTTGTTTCCATCAGTCCATCTCAGAAGAGAGGGGCAGAATCCACCTGGGAAAGAAGCTACAGCATGGATAAGATAAGCATAGTGCCTTTTGAAGTGTAGCACAAAACTAATGAAGCAGTCTGTTTCTGTGCAGCATATTCCCTTAAATTGTACAGCATGGTCTGGGACTGAGTTAGTTAAGTGTAATATCAGAAACACTGAGGCTTCAGGTCCAGTTAATGTTTCTATCAGGCAGCCAAAATAAGTGTTAATTAGTGATAATTTTAGTGGTAAAGTTTGTGGAGGCTAGAAACTGAACTGAGAAGATTGAACTTCATATGGATCACAAGGTGATAACATTCATGGAAAATTAAATGGCAGCTCAGCATCATCCATCCACCTGCCATGAGCATCTTGAACAACCAGATGTGGCTGTTTTAAATGAGAAAGCTTTCTGAGATAATGAGAATATCATGAGTTTTCTCAAATTTTGTGGTTATTTTGGAAGTAATATTTCTCTTTATTAGGTTTAGTGAGACTGAGTATACTACCTGGCTCACACCTTGCACCAAGCCCTATTGAGACATAACTCTAAAAAAGTCCCCACAAATTCTTATTTGTGAGCTTAAGTACTAAATGCTTTTTTTGTTGTTGTTGCCGGATCAAAAATACAGCAAGGGGGTAGGGAGAGCAGACAGGTTAGTCAGAAGGTCAGTAAAATGACTGCGATTTTTTACTGTGGGGAAAAAGACGAACAGAGAACAGATAAAGGGTTGTTAATGGCTGGTATGGCAAATGTACATAAAAGAAAGATATCTGCAATTTATTTTTTGTTATATTGTGTTTTCCAAGGGTTCCTTTCTTGTGTGGTAATAGAAAAGCAAGTCATTCCAGGTTCTCACTGTGTGAAAAATTGAGAAGTTCATCACCCATGGAATTCATAGAAGTTGAAAACAGGTTCAAGGAGGGGCTGGACAAAGCGAGATTAGGTTCAGTAAGAGTAATTAAACATGGTTCAAATGCAGTTCCTGGCCTTCTAAAATCTTACTGCAGAAAACCAGAGGAGTGTTACTAGAAAAATGCCTTGCTGTACCATTTGGGTTCTTCTGGTGTGGATTTTTTTTTGGTGGTGTGGGGTTGTTTTGGTTTGGGTTGGGTGTTTTTGATCAAAATGTGCACATGTGCTGAAGCTAGCTAGTGGGAAGCAGAATATGAAGTTAGATTCAATTTTATTCAAAGTCTTTGCAAGTCTTTATGCCTCGGGCTGCCTTTTAGGAAAATACAAGCACATCCTTCCCCAGTCTTGCTATTTACTTGGATCTTGAAATTCCATGCCCAGGTTGAACTGGTCTTTTAGTATTGAAATATTGGAAGAGAAGAATTTCTCCCCCAGCTAAATAATATGCTGAAGGATGGCTCAAAGCAAGTATATGCAATTATTTTAAAACTAATGTTAAAATAAACATTAACTGCTTTGTTTCTTTAAATGTTCTCAGTTACTGTTATGTAAAAGAGGACTTGTATATCTGAGGGGAAAAAGATACAGTTGGTGTAGTTAGAAAAATAAATAGTGTTCAGGTTCTTTCAAGCTAGAAATAGCCCAGACTTTATAACAGTCTGGGGCTCTTAGTCTTCATGTTCTGCGCTGTGCTCAATCCAGGTATCTCCTTGGACTCACTGAGCAGAATGAGGTGTTAGGAGAACTGATGCATTTCACAGGAGGTCAGAGGAACTGCATATAGCTTGATGTATTTAGTAATGACAATAGTTAAAATACCTTCAGAACCATAGTGTCACTGTCACAGGCACTGTTGGTGGCACCACCAGAAGTTGTGCCGTGTGTACAACTGCTATAGGGACTGTGAGGCTTTGAAATGCAGTTACACAATGAGACCCAAGCCTGCCATAGCCCCAGTTACAGCTAGGCTCTACAAAGAGAGGAAGGTGTTCCTGTTGGTACAGATACCTGAATTACAGCTTCATTTTGCCAAATTCCTCATGGTTTATTTCTGAACTAGTAGAGTGGTAGGTGTGATACCTGCAGGTAATAAGGATTACCTTATCTTTGTCAGCCCCACTGAGTAAATGGGCATTTAATGCTTTGGTTTGGCAGTTAAATAATGTAGTTAGGTTACTCGGCCCACTTAGAAAATACAGCATAATTCTTGTCCTCAGTAGAAGATACAAGTGTTTGCTTTTGAAGGTCATGACTTCAGTCAGACTTGACGGAGGTGGAGAAGTTAGATGTTTCACCTTGCATCTGCATGGTCTGTTCACAGGTTGGCATTATGTGGGTGTTTGCACCGGGATGTCAGTGCAACGTTGGTATTGATATGATGCTAGATTGCCTCTTCCTGGAGGGTGGAAGGGATTGTGGATCAGCTCCTGGTGTGTTGTCATTCCTGCAGAAGAGGGACGATCTATCTGTTCCCCTTCTCACTGCTGTGTTCTTTCACTATAGCTGCTGTGGTGCTTATCTGGCGTGCATCTCTGGTCATTGTTAGTTTTCTGCTGGGTTGGTGATGTGAACTGATTTACAGAGAGGCCTGGCAGAGCACCAGGGCCAGTGCAAGGGAGGGACTAGGCCTGAGTTCTTGGAGTCAGAAAGGGAGGAGGAGAAAGTCACCATCAAAAGGGAGTGGTCAGGCGGTTACATGGGTTCAGCTGCTTGTGGATCCACAGCCTGGAACTGCTGCAGGAGGCCAGGGTTGAGGCAGGTAGTCTGGTACAATGTAGTGGTTTTCTTTCATTCTGGGGTTGCATAAGCGTGCCTAGGATTTGCTTAGTGTGGTATATGCAGTATGGGGAGGAACACCTGAGACCACCTGAGGTAGTCATTCCTGTTATGTGGTATTCCTTCCCCAGGGGAATTGTTAATTGTCAATGCCAAACATTGAGGCTGTTTTGAGGGAGTTCCACTTTGGGTGGTTTGCTTGGCTGCAAATTCGTGTGATATGCTGCTGTTGAGACTGCTCACTGGTAGTCACAGATTACTTTTACTGCTGTTGTGCTTCCGTATTGAGACTTGAGGTTAACAATAAATGTCATTCATAGTAAAAGCATAAAGGAAGACTCTTTTAATAGCAAAGGACTCGTCTTGGAGTGAAGTAATTGATGTTTGGTACATCTAGAAACACCATTTAAACTTAATTTTTAATAGAATTATTAACCCTAGAACCCTAGGAAATGTGTATTGTCTTTTTCTTCCTGAAACTTTCCTCCTTTAACATAATGAACAGGAATACTGTGTTTTCTTCATCTTACTGGAATAGTTAGTGGCTGTGCCTATGCTGTGCAGTGGAATACAGCACGGGGCACTGCTCCCACAGGCTACACGACCTGCTGAGTGCGAGTGAACACCCTGGCACTGTTCAGGGTTGTGCTGTGTGAACCTACTTGCTGACCTGAAAGTGCTTTTAGGGATCCCGGCCGAGCAGCATTGCATTGTGTTGTGCCTGGTTGTGGTGTTAATAACACATAGCCCTTCGTTTGAAAGGAGAGTGGTGCAGCCCTCCTGCAATACCAAGTAATATCTTTTTAGCTGTTAAACTTTAAATGGTTGCCATCAATCTCTCTGATTGCATAATTTATCGTGGACTTAAGTAGTTAAAGAGGAAGAGAGATGACTTTTTCTGTCAGTATTAAGACAGGTGAGGTAACAGTTGCTCTCTGTGTTGTAGCTGCCTTCTAAATGCTTGTTCTTCAATTTGATACTCTAGGTGTACTATTAGTGCATTGCAAGGGGGATCTTGGGGTGGGTGTTTATCTCTATAGAGACTGAGACTGTAGAGTGCTGCAGAAGCGGCCTCAGTGTACAACAACTGGACTTATAATGAGGCTCCACTGGTTAGGAACTTAAACAACAATTACAGTCAACAAATATGATCAGTATTTGGTGTATGAATATATGGTTCTTCAATACTCAGCTTGCTAAATAGAAACCTGGAATGAAAGTTTTACTCATTTAGGAAAGTTGCATTCCTGAAGTTGTCTTATTATATCTCAATGTGTAAGCAAGCAGTTAATCCTCTGGTATTTTAAACACTCAGTGGGTGTTTTGTTGAATATAAGCAGAATGAAATAAGTTAGATACAAACTTGGTCTGACTTTTCAGGAAAGATTTTTTTGTTGCTTTGTTGATGAGATTGGTAGGATTTGGGATAAATTTGGTAGGCCAAGATCTGTCCATTTGCCTCTTGCCTTCATGCTTTTCAATGTCATTCTTTGCTTTGATGGTATTTCCAAGAGTGTGCTTGCCAGTCCTAACTTGGTTTTTACCATCTATAGTAACATCTCCAATTCAAATGAAGTACCTTGCTTAAAAACTGCTTCAGAGTTTGGGGTGATGTCCAGCATCTGCCGAAGTCTGGATGTTGCAGCAAGTTCCAAGTCTTTAGAATTACTGTTTGGATTGATTGTAGTCTGTACTTGGTGACTGCAGATCTGTGTGTGTTCGTTCTGACATCTTGCTGTAGAGGACTCATTAGTGCACTGTCTGATTCCACTGTCTTTGGCTGTCTCTCATCTAGAGAGGACTGTATTTTCCAAACTTCTGAATATACTGTGGGTTTTTTAGTTACTTCTTTGCAACATCTGCTTCTCCCTTTTGCCTTTTTTTACAGCTAAACCTCAGTAGAGGTTTAGGCTTGGGTTTGGACATAGCAATGTCTTAGTAACATCAATTTAAAAAAAAAAAAGTTAAAGCTATCACACATTTCACATACTGATTTTGTGACATCACTACAGAAAATCAAGTGTTTGCAGGGCTCATCAGAATTCTACTGCAGAATCCCAACTGGTGATCCATCAGTTTGAACTGCTCATATATAAGTGCCCTTAGTTAGGGGCTGGTACACTTAGATATACTTGTTCTTGGTTTTGACCTTAAGCTTGGCCTCCTCTAGAGGTAATCCTTGTCTTTGTCAGGAGGCATCGCGGCCTCTGTTTTTGTGAATTCTTGCCTTCAGAAAAGAGTCTCGTGTATGATTAATTCCTGGAATTAGATGGAGGGAGTGTGTGTACTTAATATTCAAGAAGTGTTTGGACAGTGCTTTTGGATATTTAACTTTCTGGTTGTCCTGTCTGGAGCCAAGAGCTTGACTCGGATCCTTATGGATCCCTTCCAGCTCAAAGAGTGATTCTTATTTCATACCAACTCTTCTTCTAGACTTCTGAATAGGTTCCTTACAGGATTTTGGAATATGTTGACTCTTGAGGTAAAGCATAAAATAATACTGTTTAAAACCACCTGTTAACAGTTTATCACTAATTTGCGTAAATGTTATTTGGATTTAAAGCTTTTGGGGCATTTGGAATCTTTTGGCACTTACGGCTTTTGTAATACCTGTTTTCTTCTTTTGTGGTTCATCTTGTTTTACTGCTTGCTGACTGGTCCTGCAGTGAAGCTGTTTTTTCTTCCTGGTTTCTGCTGGTTTGCCTTTCACATCCATCTCTTGATCTCAGCACTGTTTTTGTGATTCCATAAAACTGTTCCATTGTCAATACCTTAGTTTTGACTGCAGGGAAGTATGAGTGGAGCCGAATAGGGCGACTCCTTCCTCTTCCCTCCACATTTCTGCTGAATCAGTCTTTCCAAATACTGTGTCTGTAGCAGAGCCTTGATTTTTATCCATGGTATGGCTGAAGCTAACCCTTGTTTTTTTTCTAGCCAAATGGATGTTTTTTAAAGGCTTTGGACAAATGGACTTTTATGTATGCAGCGATACTGACTCATAACTCTGTGCAGCTGGAAGTTGCATAAGCAGAAATGTGATGATTTGTGCAAACTTGAACTGATTGCTGAAACAGTCTTCATATCAGCATTGCTGAGAAGTTGAAAACAGGCGTTGAAAACCTGTATATCAGATGACCTTTGAGTGAAGGTAACTCTTCACCTTACCTGCTGCAGTTGGAAACAATTTCTGCAGGATTTTCTGTTCCTGAGATTGTGTACTGTGGTGTGCTTTACCAAGATATAGTGTTTACTCTTTTTATTCTAGTTAAGTATTCTAGCCTCTTTTTTAAAACGCCTAAAGGAGCAGGAATTTTTCAAATAAAGTATTGCTTAGTACTGTTTGTCTTGGTAGAAAACTATAGTAAAAATGCATCAGGTAGACTTAAGTACTGAACCAGATCATTTTTAGTTTGGTATTGGCTTCCCTAACAGATTGTCCATTCTTAGCAGTCAAGAGGCAGCTAAGAGTTTTTGTAATATTAGTGCTGATCGGAGAATCTGTTACTGGAATAGGAGGAAGCTCTGGTGATCTGTCCAGATTGCAGTGGCTGAGCTGTAAGCAAGAAATGGAGTTGCCCCATGCACAGAATCTCCATCCTAGTGCCACATTGGTCAATCGCTGTAGTGTCAGCCAGGCAGGTGAAGAAATCAGATTTGCCTTGAGACATGTAGGTGTTTATTGAAAAACAAACCAACAACAAAAAAACCCCAAACTTCTGCTAGCAACAACATCACAAACGCAGCAACACGTCCCCGTTGTGATGAGGGTTGTCATACTGTGTTTTGTGATAAAGCCAGTTCACTTGATGTGAAATTGCTGAACTGGCATCCCTTTATCGATTCCTGTCCTTGGGTGTAAAGATTAAAGCTAATACGTGATAATTGCAAAACAAAACCAAGGATTCTATTTCAGTTTGTACAAATAGCCTTTTTGAAGTCTGTTTTCTGTTTGCTTTAAGTCCAGGAACCTCGGTCTAATGTTATTCATAAGTTTTTAATACAATCTGTCTTAGGAAAAGGATACTTCAACAAAGCAGTTCTCGATCACTTTTTTACTTGGTAGCCCTTAGTATTGGTTTGATATTCTTGATGAGTTATATTCTTAACTAATTGGTAAAATAATACATGTGTATTACAGAATAGAAAAGCACTTTCATGCAGAATTGTGGGGAGGTATTGACATCTTAGAAAAACTATTTGTATTGATATGAATGTTTACTTTTCTCAGAAATACTAATTCTGTCACCAGTATTGGCTATCTTTTTAAAAAAGAGATGGAAAATTATTCTGGAAGTGTTGGGCTGATAGCATTTACTGTGCCTTATGTGATGGAACTACTGTCATCTTGCCAGACTTCCTGATGAAAAGTTCTATTTCCGATTAAAAGTTTCACCATGTCCTCTGTAGGATCCCAGTCTCATCTCCTGCAGGGGGTTTCAAGGCTACAGGTGAAAAATGGGAAAATTAAGGGAGATCTTGTAGCTGCAGAATTTGAATACTTGTCCAAAAGACTTGGATAAGATTTGAAGGCCTTTAAGTGATCAAAATAGTCTCTGCAAATGGTGTCTCACTGTGTTGAGAACAGTCGCAGGTCAGGCATCCAGCTGACTTGCAGAGATGGTGACTCCTCACAGCTTAGCTGGGGGCTCTGGCAGATGAGCTGTGTAGCGAGTGCCACGTATCCTGGAAGCTGAGGGTCTGGCCCAGCCCTTGGCAGTCCTCTGTTAGCGACTGCCAGTAAGGGGGGAGCTTCTCACCCCCTTGTCTCGTAGCTCAAGTCACTTGTCCTAGTGAGGTGCTGTAAAGGACAGGGAAGATGAGCGGTGATGTGCACGCTGAACTGCGTGGACTAGTACAAAAACACAGGCCAGGTGCTTCTCCAGTATTTTTGTGTGTACTGAAAGGGAAGAAAAATAGTATATAATCATCTGCTGTTAGTGAAAGCCACTGTGGCAGTTGAAAGATGATAATCAAGCTTCTTTGAACTGTGTCGCCAACCGGTGCTTTCTAATAGTTCAGCTGTTTAGCTTGGATGGCACTGACCACAAGTATGTTTTTGTCTTTGAAGTACAGAAGAAAATACTTTAAAATTAGAACAACAAACTTTATAGCTGTCTGAGAACAGGACATTAAATAAAATAGATCTGACCTGAGCATATACAACAGTAAATACACGAGTGGTAACGTGGGGTCAAATGAAGGAAGAGTAGGGATTTTTCTGAGTAGTCCATTGTTTTGCCTTGCTAAGAAGTAAAGGAAGGCGGGCTAAACCAGAGGAGACCAAGGGTCAGTCTCGCTCAGGTGACTGGTGATGGCTGGAACTAAAATGAGAAGAGCAGCAAGGACAAGGTGTACTTCTCAAGTGTTCCTTCGGGGCTGCTCTTGCCCTGTGACTGCAGGGCCTCTGAGGCAGTGTGTGCAGCTGGGCTTTTAGCAGTGCCTACAATTTTATTTTCTTTTTCTTGGTCTTCCAATAATCACTTATGCTTCTTGCAAATGAAAGCACCTTTGACCATGAGTTCTGTATTTGACTTAAATGTAATCTTACTTTCTTATTTGTTCTGAACTATTTTCTAGCCTGACTTCCTGATTTATAATGGCTTGTATAAGCTACACAAAATTTAACATTGACATACCCCTGGGCTAGTAAACAGTTTGATAAGCTCTGATTTAGAGCTGTTTTCATGTTCCTCCTTGTATGCTGCACTTTTCCCTCCTAGGGATAATAACACTTTCACTTTCTGCTGCCATTCATTTCTAGTTGGAGGGGGGAAGAAAAAAAAAAAAAATCAAAATTTGTTCTCCTGTCTGCAGAGATCTGAATACCAGCAATGCAGCTGGCCAGTTCTGTCAGCCTCTCCCCAAAGGAACAGCCAAGTGAAACGGACAGAAATTAATTGTATGGTTCAAAATTCGGCTCTGCCTGTTATGTACTTGGGAGGTGTAAGAGTAGTGCAAGTATGAAAGCTTAAAAAACTTAATTTAAAAATAACTGACCTTATCATATACCAATTTATTCTATACCCTTAAGCTCGCCTTACTAGCAGAAAAAGTTTTTCTGCCTGCCTTTGCCAAGCTGAGGGCTCAGACTCTAATTATCATACAGTCAAGTGTTTCAAGGAGGCTTAAACGGGGAGCACAAACTGCCGGGTGGTTTAGATGTGCTGTGAGATGATATGTAAAATTGCTAAGTTGAAAATTTTAGATTCTTACCAGCTTCTTGTTTGATGAAACCCCAAGCCCCTACTAGCTGTAGGGAGTATGTATTAGAGGCAGGCCAGTCTGTGCTTCTTTGGAGATGTACATAACCTGTGCTTTTAGGTGACTAACTTGCATGTTCTTCCTTTGAAAGCAGGTCACATTTTTGAGATCAAGAACTTAAGAAGGCTAAAAATCTATTTTTTTTTTTTTTCTTTTTACAGATATGAGAAATGAGTGTTGGACGCAGAAGATTAAAGTTGCTGGGAATTCTGATGATGATAAACATTTTTATTTATGTGATTGTGGAAGTCTCAAAAAGCGGCAGCCAAGAGAAGAATGCAAAAGGCCGTGTTATTATACCACAGAGCAAATTCTGGAGAAAATATACTCCTCACAAAGCTTATTGGAACAAACAACAACAGAAGCTTGAACTGCTGTACAACCCTATTCTGACCTTGCTTTCCAATATGACTGTGGAAGAGAACTTACTTGCTAACTTCAGTGTTCTCAGCTCCTGTGACCCTGACCCATGGGTACCTTCAGAGGTTAGTGACTTTGCAAACTTGCCAGACAGGTTCAAAGACTTTCTGCTTTATTTGAGATGTAGAAATTACTCGTTATTGATGGATCAGCCAAACAAGTGCAAACATAAACCTTTTCTGCTGCTGGCGATTAAGTCACTTATACCCCATTTTGATAGAAGGCAAGCAATTAGAGAGTCCTGGGGCAAGGAAATAGATTCGGGGGATGTGACAGTCAAAAGGGTCTTCTTACTTGGACAGACCCCACCAGAGGATCATTTTCCTGATCTTTCAGACATGATAAAATTTGAGAGCAACACCCACCAAGACATTCTCCTCTGGAACTACAGAGACACTTTCTTCAATTTAACTCTGAAAGAGGTGCTGTTCCTTAAGTGGGTCAGCAGCAGTTGTGCCGATGTCCAGTTCATTTTTAAGGGTGATGATGATGTTTTTGTGAATACCCATCAGATCCTGGATTACTTGAAGAGCTTATCAAAGGACAAAGCCAAAGACTTATTTGTAGGTGATGTGATCAAAGATGCTGGACCTCACAGAGAAAAAAAATTGAAGTACTACATCCCAGAAAGTGTTTATGAAGGTTCGTATCCTCCATATGCAGGAGGCGGTGGGTTTCTGTACTCTGGCGATTTGGCATTAAGACTGAATAATGCATCTGACCAGGTACTCCTTTACCCTATTGATGATGTTTATACTGGAATGTGCCTTCAGAAGCTTGGGCTTGCTCCTGAAAAACACAAAGGCTTCAAAACATTTGATATCGAAGAAAAATACAGAAATAACATATGTTCCTACACAAACTTAATGTTAGTACATAGTAGAAAACCTCAAGAAATGATTAAGATTTGGACACGCTTGCAAGATCCACACTTAAACTGTTGAAGTGTATAGGTGTCTGAAGTCTAGATAACTTTACAAATTTGGGTCTGACTTTCTTGGTGGACCACTGAAGCTCTGTTTAATAGCTTAATTTGCTCAGGAAACTTTTTCCTGTACTTTTGAAAATGAAAATAATACTAAAATTTGAGGGAATGGCTTGAAGACTCGGTCCTGACTTTTCCACTGTCCCGGTGGTCATTATGTTTCAATATTTGTCTTAATTTTAAAAAGGACTTCAAGGACGTAACGAGCTGTCAGTGACTGGTTAGCTCTATTGGAAACAGGGATTGCCCACTACAGTGCATCTTGCACCAGTTACGATGGTGGAAGATCATTTTTCCTTGAGTAGCGTTTGTGTGTGGGTATGTGGAAACCACTGTAAATCAAAAAGTCACAAATTGGAGGAATGTAGTTTTACTTTATGTATGAAACACTCTTACGAGAGACTTTACAGGTTGTTTTTTTTAATTTATAGTTTTCAGTCCTTTTGCACCCCAGAACAGTATTTTTCTCTTTTATTTAAAAACTTTTGTGCAAAGTGTGCCTGTGTCTGAAGGATTTATGCTTTAATTAGATGAATACCATTTGAAACATCCCAGAAAAGAGATGAATATATAAAGAAAAGGAAGAACCAATTTTGTTTGGGGCTGGGCAGTAGGTACAGTTAGGTCTGCCCCAAGATGACCTGAGGTAAAGCTGACTTGTTGCTCATGTTATTTATGTGAAAAGCTACTCTGGTCAGTCCTTGTTTTCTGTTTTGGCACTAAATGTGATCAGGTAGCTTGATTTGGTGCAGATCCCTGAAGTTGCACGTGGCTTACGAGAGCATGGGTTGGGTCTCCTGTAAAGCAGTGGCAAACCTAGAGCTGTGCAGACCCTGAGATCTTTGAATTTTGAAACAAACTTTGAAGTTGCATGATGTCTCTTGTACGGTTAAACATGTTCTCAAAACTCAGACCTTCTGTATTTCCACATCTTGCTTATAAGAGTTATTCTAAATAGCAGTTGCTTTCTTTGTATATGTAGAAGTGCCTGTCTATTTATTGTTCAGATTGAAGACCAAAACATTTTCTTAAATATATTTTGTGTAACATTTTATTTGTATAGTGTTGTCACTCAGATATTTAAATAGAGCATGATATTTTAAATCCGTGAGATGTGTAACATGTTAAATAAACTTAATTGTTATTTTTGAATTTGCAAAATAAAATGTGATTTAAATAGTTCTTCTAAGGCTTCATTTGAGACTCTGTTCACCTACAGAGCAGTTACACTCTACGACGTGGCATTCAGCAACAACTTCAGAAGCTGGGAAGCGAAGGGCTTTATGTGGTGAATTTCTCTAGCACTTCCATAGCAGAATATCAAGGAAATGCTGTTGCAGTTGTGTGTGGATTTGTTAGATGCTATAATAGGTGAACGACTCTGGCAAAAGCAAGGGAATGTTAAGTGCCCTAGGAAAAATAGTATGTACAGGAATAATTGCCTGTACAATAACACTGCTTGTACAATTGAAAGGAGTCAAGGAATGGACTGAATAGCTGGCACTTGAGGTGTTGTTTGAAATAACTTGGCAGCTGCAACTCTTTTGGCTTCCTCAACTACTTTCTTATTCCCTCCTTTAGCTCTAAGAACCAATGTGGTACTCTTTTTGTCTGGGGAGAGGTGAAGAGTCTTCATGGACAGGAGAGAGAGAAAGAGCAGGGTACTGTGGGTGAACAGGGACATGTTGGGAGGGAGGGGGAGAGAGAGGGGAGAGCCAAGTGAGCGTTGGACACGGTGATTAGTTCCAGGGAAGGATCAAACAGAAGCAAGAGCAGGTTGGTGAAACAAAGGGACATGAAAAGAGTGCAAGAATTAAATCATATGAGTAAGGCAGGGTGGAGTGCACATGTGATACCAACCTGTTAGTGAAATGGGTGGGAATGGTGGAGTGTCACATTATTGACTTTATACTCTTCTGGAACCATGAGATTAAAAACAGGCCTCTTATGTAGGACATAACGGAGAATAAGGAAAACCAGACTGAGTAGTACTTGCCAAGGACAAACACTGTGAGAAAACATCTACCTGCCTCCTGAAGGGACCAGAGAAAAAGAGGGGAGAGGAAAAGACTGAGCGGGAGGCCCCAGTGGCCTAAATAGGTAAAAGGTACTGGAGAAGTTGGGCAGACTGGTTCTGTTTATTCTGGGTGTGGAGGAGTGTTGGTGACTGTACTGTTCCATTGGGTCTCTGGTCTACTCCCACAGAGAAAGAATTGTCTTGACAAAGAATTGGGAGGGGGGTTAAAGAGTCAACGAAATAAACAACACAACTGAAAGGGACAATGTGTGGTGGGAATGGAGCTCGGGGATGGCTGGGAAGCAGGAGATGGGTCTGCTTTTTAAAGCGCTCTCAGTGGCAGGTGGTTGTATCCAGCTTGGTTAGGTTGTGCATTGTTTGGGGGTTTTTTGGTTGCCGGTTTCTGGAGCACTGCTTGAGTGCTAGTTACTTTAAATGTGAGAGTAATGTAATTAAATCAGGGGCTTTTTTTAATATGGACTGTTTCCTTATGAAGTAAGCGTACAACTGAGGAAACAATGAGCAAAAATTGGTAACTACTGTCAAATATACGGATTATTATTTTTGGAATTAATGAAAAATATGAGAAATATGGGGAGCTAGATATCAATTTTTTTTTTTTCTTAAATTTAAGGGAGAGGAAAGAGGCTAAGATGAAAGCATGAGAGGATTTTACTACAATGAGAATAATGGGAATAACGAAACTTGAAAGCTGGAGTAAGGTGCGCGGGCGAGGCGGCTGGGTGTGGGGCAGCCTTTGCTGGCACTGCCCTCCCTCAACACGGTGGGGGAAATGAAGTGCTGCTGTGATTAGATGGCATTGCGTCAGGGCGAGCCATTAGAATCCATTAGCTTGTTTGTATAAAGGCTCAGGCCTTTGCTTCTAAATCCAGTGGGGAGGAGGAAATACAGGCCTTTGGATAAGGAAGGTAAATGAGCTGTAATTAATGCACAAATTACAATGTTTATCTTCTAGAGGATGGAGACCCTTTTTTCTAAACAAGAATTTTCTGCACTTACACTTGGATCCTTCCCCCCTCCCCACTTTCATTTTGTTATTCAGACTTGACTGAGATACAGCACTTGACAGGACTGGTGATAAGAGAACTCCTGACAATTCTTTCTGCTTTTCAGTACTGGAAGCCAAACTTCAAAGGAGTTTTGGCTGGAGAATACAAGGAAGAGGCAGACTAGAATGTCACAAAGCTTTTGTGTTAGTTATGCAATTCCTCAAGGATCCACATGCAGGTAATTCTTAATTTTGGGCTTCATGATGTGGTGATGAGCAATCTAGCTCTTATCTGGTGCTGCTGTCGCGCTGATCTAGCTTGCAGTAAACTCCCTGACGTCTGGTCTCCTTTCCCTTCCAGCTGAGCACACCTCATATGCATGAGATCTCCACTGTAGCTGTGCTTGCCTGAGGGCACCAGTCCAGATGAGTTCATGTCTACACCAAACCATTTCCTTCTCCCAGAATGATCCTGAAGCCAAGGTAGTGACAAATGAGGCAGGGAGAGGATCCCTCTTACAGACACCAGTGGTGAGAGGTGGTCTGAGAGGAGTAGTGGTAAGCGGCATGAGCACAAAACATCACTTTTCAAACTTCTTTCAGCCTCTTCCTCTAACTTTTTAACGTTCTTGCCTCTTTCTTGCTGGATGAAGATGAGAACAGGAGTGGGAGTGAGAACTTAGAAAAGCAAATGCACTTTTGGAAGCCAAATCGTGGCCGACAAACCTCATGCTATGCAGAGAGAGGTCTGCTAGTGGCTTTCCCAAGAAGGAAAGTGGAATAAAGACAGGGTTGGAAAGAGCCCATCTTGATCTTGACCTCTCAGGAACATTTATGTCTTGTTTTCCTGTAGCTTCACGTCATACTACAAACTGTGCTGAGAGATTTAAGCAAATTTTCTCATGTCAAGAGTGCTGAGGTACTGAGCAGGTCAGTCCCTTTCTTTTGTTGTGCTCAGGTCAGGTCTTTGGTTGCTAGTTGGAATTCATAGTATTTGTCTTGGCCCAATCTGGTCAAAGTAGTGTTTAATCAAGCAATTGGGGCTGGCCTCTGAGGGTGGCTGGACATCACCTCCTGAAGACCTCGAGGTGACTTCAAAAGATTTACAATCTGGTTTCATTTGTCAATAAAAACATTTGTACCCTCTCTAACATCCAACTGAACAAGGTGAGTTGGACATAAGCTGGTTTTGGTGTGTTGGCCTTCACTTCAGGGTCTGTTAACAGTTATGTATGGAAAAAAAAAAAATCTGTGTGGTCTTTTTTTCTGTATTTGTGTTATTGCAGGGATTTTTTTTTTATAATGGCCCTCCAACCTAAGGACTTGAGACCACAAGTTACATGCTTATAAAGGTGCTGAGCTGCAGGGGCTGAGACACTTGGCAGTGTGTAACATCTTTGCTCTCTGCAGAATTGTGCAGGTGTTGTCCCAGATCTGGTTCTTTACCTGTTCTGCAAAAAACACAGACTTGACCCCCAGCTACCCAGCCCTCTGCCACTCAACTATGAAAGCCCACCTAGTTGCAAAACCTGGAGTCTTTGTGACCCTTTGGTTTTGACCACAGAGGGAGGCCTCAAACTTGCCCATGTAAGTTTATAGCTCAAATTTTCTGTTCAGCATGAGCATGTATGGAGTATGAGCACAGAGGGCTGGCAAGTGTCACTCGGTTCTGACTGCAGGTGTGTGGGGTGTCAGTTCTGTGGTTGTTCAGGGGAATTCATTCAGCCTCAAAGGACAATGAAGAGCTGGAATCTCAGCTTGTGGGATCTCCCTGTTGCTGCTGGCTGAGTTCTGTAAAGTTGCTGATCTTAGGTTAGACCATTCTCTCTGTCATTTCCAGTCTTTGCTGCTAAGCTCCCCATCTAACTGCATCCATCTTCTTGCCTTCATGCCTTTGTCCCATCTATTCTGTGTTGGCTCAGCCTTTGATGAAGTGCATCCCTCTCTGGTAAACCTCAAGGTTTACTGAGAAACAGAAAACACTTCTTTGGATTCACTGGGATGAGTGCATTTTCCTCTCTCTAGCAGATGGATTTTGACTCCCTCAGGCAGTAGTCTTGAGGTAGTTGATTTTGTGGTTTCACATTCAGTGACTGTCCCTTGGACTATGGAGGAAACAGTCAGTTTGTTATGTGGCTTGAATTCGTACAACAAATTTGAGTTGTAACTTCAGAAAACAATACTCTTCAAGTTGCTGTTCCTGTTTTCTTACCGGTAGTATCACTCAGTTTCCTGATGTTTGTTATATTTCGTGTTCTTTATTTTCCTGGTATCCTGGCACTTCAGATTGTCAGCTGTTGTGATAGAGCTGGAAACGGATGGGGGATTTGTGTTTGGTTTTGGTAACTGCTCAGCAAAGTAGGGAGATTGGCATCTCATCTGTCAACTCTACAGAAATCACAGAAGGGTAAGGGTTGGATGGGACCTCTGCAGATACCTAGCCCAACCCCCCTGCCAAAGCAGTTTCACCTAGGGTAGGTTACAAAGGAATGCCTACAAGAGGGCGGGTTTTGAAAGTCCAGAGAGACTCCACAGCCTCTCTGGGCAGCCTGTTCCAGGGCTCCGTCACCCTCACAGTAAAGAAGTTTTTCCTGATGTTTAGGTGGAACTTCCTGTGTTCCAGTGTGTGTCCATTGCCCCTCATCCTACTCCTGGGCACCACTGAAAAGAGACTGGCCCCATCATCTCGGTACCCGCCCTTCAGATATTTATGCACATGGATAAGATCCCCTCTCAGCCTTCCTTTCCCCAGGCTAAACAGCCCCAGGTCTCTCAGCCTTTCCTTGTAAGAGAAATCTTCCAGTTCCCTAATCGTCTTCATAGCCCCATTGGACTTTTTCCAGTAGTTAAATCAAACCTGAAAGCTCACCTTGTTAGTGGAGGCAAGATTAGAAATACCCAATTCTAGAACAAAATTGTACAGAGATATTAAATACTCTTCAAGAATGTCACTGAAGAAAATAGGAGCATGTTTGTCCCTAGAGACCTCTTGTGTTTTTCTGCGTTTCCAAAATCTGCATCACAGTTTACATTTCTTATTGTCCCACATACAAATGATTAAAAAAAAAAAAAAAAAAACAACAGAGGAGCATGGACAAAAATCCTCACTGCAGATGTGGCAAAAACTTCTAGATAAGCAACAGCCAGAGCAGGAGATAATGGGCTAAGCTGAAGGAACAAACAACCCAGCACTGAGATGGATCCCTTGTTAAGCACAGTGTGAAGTGAGTTGTTTGGTTTCACATCCTAAAAAAAATCCCAAAGAAATTTGTCTATTTTTGTTTCCCCTCAGTCTTTCTGGTGGAACAGGAAATGAACTTCTGCTTTAGACATAGGTTTGGTAGCTGCCCAAGAGACCTGAGAAAAAAATATTATGATCTTGTTAGCTGTTGACCACTTATGTGAAAATAAATGCTGGAGAGGCCAGTGAATTGTTCAGTTTTTCTTAAATCTACCCTCTGTGGTTTTGAATACAATCCCGGGTGCTCAGCAAAAAATATTAATGACATTTAGATTAAGAAAATTATGAGGATCATTATCAAAGATGTTGAAACACAAGCCATGCTTTACGATACCTGGAAACTGGATGAGTTTCAAGAGAGGCAAGCTGCACAAACTAGCCTTGTGCCCTTCAGGTTTCAGAGAGAGGTTCCTCGTTTGAACTAGTCTGAGAACTTGTAATTAGAGCTGTCATTGTTCTCTGTATAGATACGACTCAGATGTTCTTACGCTAGAGGAGGAACAGCATTGGTCCTTCAGGCCCCTCAGAGGAAGCACAAAATGCTGCTGGTAGCTTGGGAGAGCTGTTAAACATGATTAGAAGTTGCTTCTAGACCACGGTAGTTAGTGATAAGCAACAAAAATATCTTCCAGGAATTTGTCTAATTTTTTTTTAAGTTCAGTTTGTGCTGTAGCAAAGAGCTCTGCAACATCTTTAAGTGCTGGATGAAAATGTGGTACCAGCACTCCAAGAATCAGAAAGCCAGGGAGGGGGAAAGCAGCTATTTGGAGCAGACACGAGTACTAACCTCTCTTCCTTATCAAAGCCAGTAATCTAAGCCTAAAAACTTGAAGAATTTGCCTGTGCAGTAGCAACTTGTTTTGGAGCAAAACACCGTGTTGTCTGAGAGCTACAGCAACAGTGTGAGAACTAGTATGTATGTCTGGTGTATGATCACTGTTCTCCTGCATCTTCTGTTGAAGCACTCTTGGCATGAAGGAAAACGTGCATCGAGGAGGTGTTGCCCCATGAGAACCCATATGGCACATGGATCTAGGACAGAGTATCTTTATTTTACTGTATATCTCTCTGGAATGAACCATCCCCAGCGGGTGTTGGTAGTACAGCCATTGGTAATATAACTTAAACCTGATGCCATTGTGATCTCTTAGCAACAAAGAATAGCAGGAAAAAAAATAAAAGTTTTGTATGTAGTATTGGTTACATGATACATCAAACAGAGCTTTTTTTTTTTCCCTCCATAAAATATACCTTCACGTGGTATGTGTCCACAGTCCCTATTTGATGCTGATTATCCATTTATTTTACTCTAGCTTCCTGACTTTTAATTCCTGTCCTTTCTTCCTCATAGGAAAGCAAGATAAACCATTTTAGCTACAAATGAAAGAAGAATAAGTGTGAGAAAATGGGGTTCAGAGCTGCTGGAAAGTGCGTGCCGCAGTAGGGGCGTTATGGAGGAGTTGTGCTTGGACCTGTAACTGAAGCACCTCAAACTTTCTCAGAAGGGTCACATTTGACCTAACTTTGGTTCTGATTTCCTTCTATTTGCTACTCCAGAATTGCATTTGCATGTGCCAAAATTTGTCATACTTTCCATCTTTCTTATGTGTTGCCTGAGCCATACTGTGTGATGTAGTTGCAGCTGCCTGCTGTAAGGTTTCCCTGCTCAGAAATTAAATCTGTGCCTGTGTCTTGGGAGGAGGAACTGGCATGGACCCAGTGTAGTAATATTCAGATGATGGCTGGTCCTTTGTCCCACTTCCCAGGTGGTTCCAGCACCCATGAAGATCCTCTCATGCATGCATGTGCTTTTCACCTACTCTGGGTGTGTTTTAGGGCAGGTAAGACTGTGGGCCTCCAGGTTCTGCTGTTGGCTGGGTGGTCAGGAGTGTAATATCCTTTCCCCTGGTTTATTTTTCTTGTTCTCAGGTGATCTGTTTTGGATTTTCCCTGTTTTATCACATTTGTTGTATGTAGCTGATGTTTAATGCCAGACAGATTGTATCACTCAGGGCAATTAATACTGACCTAATTACACAGCTGAGTTTTGCACTGAGATTTTTAATGGTACTTAATAATTAGAAGAGTTTTACATTCCTCATCTCTGATTCAGTCCTTTGCCTTTCATACCTCCAAAGAATAAGGGCACTTCATGAAATGAATTCCCTGTTTGTTTTGTCTTGGGTAGCTCTCTGAGTCCCCATGTATCCTGCCTGGAGAAGGAAGGGAAGTTGCTGCAGTTTAACTTCTCTGTAGAGGAAGCTGTGGTTGAACTCCATGACCCTATATTGTCATCTCATCTAAACCAGGAGAGGACATCAGGGAACTTTTGGTCTTCGTAGCAGATCGCAGAGGTCAGATGGGGATAAGGAGACTCACAGGCTACAGCTTTGTGGTTGGTGTGCACCACGTGGCTTTCTGTTCAGGAAATCCTTTAGGCCTGGTTCACTATGTGGAAAGTATGCTAGAGAAGATGCATCTTTATATGACATCCTATTTACATCCATCCCCAGAGTGCCTGGCTAGAGAGGAGGCTTCTACATAACCCAGTAGAGTTATCCTCTACCTTCTTAACTGATGAGTGTGCAAGGTTGTGCCCTAAAGCATTGCAGTGAGTAGGAGAAGCCCAAATAACACAGATACCACCTCTCCCAGTTTCACCAGGCTTGGGGAAAGAGGGTTAGAGGCCAGCATGATTTCAGAGCTCCATCACACCCTTAGCAAAGCAGTTGTGCCCTTCAACCAGCAATCCAGCCGAGCGAGACCCGTGCTGTGCCCAGCCTCGTGGACCTCACCTGGAGTGGTAAGTGATGGACCTCACCCACCCTGCTCCCCTCGCCAGCTGAGGCTTGCTGGAATGACTTCACATGCTCCTCTGCAGAGGGGGGCAGGGGGAAGGAGAGCACATAAACAAAGATGAAAAAGCCCAGCGTGGGAGTGGTTTTGCACATGGAGAGCCTGCAGCTTGCTGAGGGGCAGCCAGGCTCATCACAGCGGGAAGGGGTTCATGGGCAACGACAAAACGGGAGTTGCAGCAGGAGCTATGGCCCGCTCCTGCATCCCAGGAAAAAATGATGGGAAACTCTTGCACAGAAATATACAAGTGGCTTTTCTTCCCCTCCTGGATCTGTTATCTCTTCCAGGATTTCAAGTGAAGCAGAGTGGTTTCAAAAGCACTGTGGATAGCTTATTTCTAGATACAATATGTTTACACCGTGCATGTATCCAGGAGCTAAACAACGGCCAGAATACCCTTGTGGCTCTGGCTCTGTGAGGGTGAGCAGATAAACATGGTGCTCTGGGGCTGATATGATTGTTTCTATCCCCAGAAGAGAGAGCTGGGAAGCAAAAGGGCCCAAACTGTGCAAACAAAAAAAAATGCTGCAACCAGTGTCTCATTTAGTCACTTGGTATTTGCTCAAATACAATGTTAAAGCAGCATTTGTGTATTAAACATTCCTTCCACCTCCTCCTCCTTAAATTCCCCCTGTGTTTCTTCCTTTTATTTCTGGTCTGTTCCGAATATCCCTGTGTCTGGAATTTGTCTTTTATAATGATACATACTGTGGCATGACGCCAGCCTCCACTCCGGGGAATTTTTGTTCATGTTAAGATTTGAAAAATTTTTATAAACACACCCTTGGAGGAAAAATAGTCTGGTATTTAAGAAAGAGGAAAAAAAGAGTTAGAAGACCTCAGTGCTCTTACAACCCGTGTCCTCATGGGCTAATTTTTTTTTTTTTTTTGGGAAAAAGGATAACTTCTGAAGCTCAGCTGCAGGATACTTCCACACTGACTCATGGAGGCACTGCAGAGGAAAAGAGCATCTGAGATGTGCTGTATGAATACATGTAAAAATTCAGTGAACAGCTTTAGTCCCTAACCTCTTGGGCACATGTTGGGCCCTTCTCTGAGAGTAAAGATTTGAGACACACATTTTTGAGAAGAGCCAAATGGCCTGTAACAGAAATTAGACTTCTGTTATTTGGACCATCCTAGGCATGTGAACGTAGAGTTTCTTACAGGAACCAAGATGATCTTCAACACATTCATGCTGAACTAGAGGTGAGCAGTGGGCTGGGACAGTTTGCTCATAAGATGAAGCTTCTGAGGGTGATAGTGAGGAGGATGTGGGCAGCGTGGGTGGTGATCAGAAGGGCTGTAGGAAGCCAAGTAAAGTGGGAGGTAGATATGAGGGGAGATAGATGGAATGTGATACAGTGGGAGGAGAAGGTAGTGTAACCTGGTGCTGCTCTGAAGCAGGATTGTGCAGTTGCTGTAGGTAGTGGTGGGAAGTGGTCAAAGCCAACTGCACATTGAACTCGGCAAGGAAAGGGGTACCACGTGTCTTTATGGCACTCTCTGAATCCATGGTCCATCCATATCCTCAATAATGCACATGGTTTGGGTTTCCTCATCTAAAAAAAGACCAAGGAGAACTGCAAAAGGTTCCACACTGACAAAGATCCACACTGAGCAGCTTCAGTTTATGTGAGGTATGCATCTTGGATTTAGAAAAAAAAATTAACAAAGAGAGACATGAGGGGACTACAAAATCATGAGTGGCCTGGAAAAGCAAGAAGCAGGGGTCTTCAAAGGGCATCGGTCAGAGCCAGAAGCACAACAAAAACACTGTGGGTTTTTACACACAGCAGATGGTGGATCTGTGGGGTTTCCTGCCTGAAGATTTTTGGATGCTGAACATTTACATGGGCTCTAGGGGAAACTGGACAAGTGCTTGGAAAAGGGAGTCTATGTCAGGAGTGTGGTGTCTGTGTGGCAGGTGTCACTGATCAGAAATTGCATCTGTCTCAGAAGACACCTGAGCTGAAACTATTTGAAGGCAGGAAAGCACTTTGGGGAAAATACCTTATGTGGTTGTCTTGTTCCTACTCTTCCTTGTTCATTTGCTCATGGCTGCTGGTGGAGGTGAGGATGGGGCTGGATGGACCATTGGCCTGACCTGAGCAGATTTGTATGTTCACATTCAACGGTGTTGTCAGGAGCCAGCCTGAAAAATCTTTGTTTTCTTAATATACAGAATTCCTAGCAATTACCAGCAGTATAACATGCAAGAACACCAACTCTGTAATAACTGCACAGAAGATAATTATTTTCCTCATTTTCACAACAAGCCGTTGCACGTAGGCAATGCTCAGTTAGTTTCTTGTCTTCATTTTGATGAAGCTCCCCAGAACAACAGTCCTAAAGCTGAGGCTTTTGAAGCAAGAGTAACTCTGGTTCTGCAGAGAACTTGCTAACTTCTGGAGTGAGAAGCAAGCAGAGAAAGGGAAGATGCTGATGTCATTCACTGGTGGCTGTGCTAATTTCTTACATGTCTACTATTAACCTAACACTTAAGATTCTTGTTAGTAATTCTTTGGTTCTTGCCTCTTCCTTCCACAGGAGACTGTACCCTTGGAGAAAACAGTAAATGCCATTTCTCAGCTGGTTTTGCTGGCTGTTTAACTGCCCAAGAAGGAAAGGCCACTTGGAAATTGGTAGGTGCTTTGGCCCAGTGCCTGAAGAGATGGGATGGGCAAGCTGCCCTGCCCCACAGCAATGCTCCTCACTTCTCACACAGGCTTCTGCTGCTCTCTCCATGGGTCCACATCCTGGAGCACTCACTGCTGTCCTGGATGGAGGTGCTTGGGCTTGGTCAGAGACTGCAGCCCCAGCTTACACTCACTTTGTGTAATGGAGCAGTTTCCAGTGGGACCAGTGCCTGCTTGGTGAGTAACGTTAAGCTGGATATCTCCACGACCACTTAATGCAAACCCAGCTGGGGCTGAGCCACCAGCCTGAGTCCTGGTGGGGCAGGAGCAGGTGCTGCATGCTCCAGCTCCCATCAAAGCCAGGGAGGTGTGGGCAGAGCAAATCCTCAGGTGGGCTTCAAGTCTCGGTGAACACATTTGAATAAATTATTTCAATAATGATTGTCACTAAACCCTCCCGATCCAACCAATGGTGCTGGTGTGCCAGTAAAGTTCAGGTATGAGACTGCAAGTCTTTTCCTCTATATACAGATTAAAAGCCTGTCTTCTGATTTTACTCTATTAGGGCAAAACGCTGCATGAGAAATACTATTTACAAGCACAAGGCAGCTGCTTTTCATTAGGAAATTGTTTGCCATAAGCCCAGCTGTTGAAATACTCCTGCATTTAAAGAATGTGGTCAACTTTCCCATCCCCACTGCTCCAGGCCCAGCACGCTGCTGGGGTGAGGGTGGTGACAGGCAAGCTGTGTTCCACCAAACAGCCTGGAGACCTTGAAAGCCTTGAATTTGTACAGGCTCCACAACATCCAGCTGAGCACAAATGCCCCAATCAAGGGGATTTTTGATGGGTGCAAGGTCCACAACAAAACACCCTTTCCTTTTTCTGACTTTTTAAAATGTAATTCTCAAAGCCATGAAGGGCTGTGAGGTTTTCCTTATCTAGTTTTTTTAACCAATCACCATCCTGGTTTACTCCAGGTGGTATTTTTTCTTTTTGATTCAGGAGTTGCTGTGGCTGCTGGCACTGTTCAGCTATTGCTCAGCTGGGATTTTGCTCCCGAGTTCCTTCACAGCCCAGCTGGCCAGATGTTTAGGGAAGCATCACCAGAGACAGGCCAGCTCTCTGGCGTGGCTGCCGTTTGTAACATCTGCATTCCTTCATATGAAGTCATTCAGGCTTCAAAAGTAAAAGAGAGTTCAGGCTGTCTTCCAGTCTGTTGTCTGAGGATGTTTATGTTACTGGTATGGTCATTGGAACGTCCTACTGGAGGAATTGGATGTGTTGCTGATTTTTTTCTCAAAGAACTAATGTTGAAGGTGGTGGCCACTGTCATTGTGGACCCAGTTGTCAGTCCTGTGAGGGATCCACAAAGCATCTGGGATTTAGACCTCTCATGCTGACCTCTTTGTGCCTGCCTTGAAATCAGGCAGGGTTTTGCCACCAGCCTTGCTGAACACACGGTGCATGCTACAGGTTGCTTCTGAGCAGCCTGTTCCCCAGGGAGTTTCCACCAAAATATCTGACTTTTGGCTGAAGCTGGAAGCATCATGGCTCGTACCTGGACAATCTCCAAAGACATGCTGCCAGACACAATATTTGGGATCTGTTTGCTCCCTGTGCAGAGCAGCAAGAAGGATCCATCTCTTTTATAGCCTTTGCTGCTGTAGTCCCTCGGTGGCTCTGTTGTGTAGGCAGACAGAGCAGTTTTTCCTGCAGCCTTTCAGAGTTGGGCTTTGTCCTTATTTTCATGATTTGTCTGTTGGATTTTCAACATTTCTTTTCACTTCTTCTCTGTGAGAAAGTCTTTAACAAGAGCAGGAAACAGTAGTTTTGTACCAGGAATAACATTCTTCTTCAGAATCACACAGAGTTAGAAGAATTAAAGGAAAAAGTGGTGATGTGTTCTCAATTTGAACTTTTGCACTGTTTCTTAGACCACTTCCTGACTTAAACGTTATCCTCAAAGCACTGGTTTCTTTCCTAGCGTCACGGTGGATTTTCACATGGCAGAAAACCTGCTCCCTTCACAGATTCACAGAATGTTAGGGGTTGGAAGGCACCTCAAAAGATCATTAAGTCCAACCCCCTGCCAGAGCAGCATCACCCATCGCCCAGGAACATGTCCAGGCAGGCCTTGAAAGGCTCCAGAGATGACAACTCCACCACCCCCCTGGGCAGCCCCTTCCGGTGCTCTGTCACTCTCATTGTAAAGAAGTTCTTCCTTATCTTCAGGCTGAACCTCTTGTTCACCAGCTTGCGGCCATTGCCCCTAGTCCTGTCGCCAGGCACCACTGACACCAGGCACCACTGATACCAGGCACTACTGAGAAGAGCCTGGCCCCATCTTCCTCACACCCACCCTTTAGGTGTATATATAAGCATTAGTAAGATCCCCCCTCAGCCTCCTCTCCAAGCTGAACATCCCCAGCTCCCTGAGCCTTTCCTCATATGACAGCTGTTCCAGGCCCTTGATCATCTTAGTTGCTCTGCGCTGGACCCTCTCCAAAAGTTCTTTGTCCTTCTTGAACCGAGGAGCCCAGAACTGCACACAGTATTCCAGGTGGGGCCTCACCAGGGCAGAGTAGAGGGGGAGGATAATTTCCTTCCACCTGTTGGCCACATACCTCTTAATGCACCCCAGGGTGCCATTGGCCTTCTTGGCTGCAAGAGCACACTGCTGGCTCATGGTCATCCTGCTATCAACTAGGACTCCCAGGTTCTTTTCCCCAGAACTGCTCTCCAACAGAGCAGCCCTCAGCCTGTACTGATGCTTGGGGTTGTTCCTCCCCCAATGC
>NW_008625471.1:0-689 GCF_000691845.1 Merops nubicus | reverse complement strand
TTCCGAATGCCTCAAGAGCTTCCTGCGGTGCCAGCCACTCCTCCCAGTTTGGTACCATCAGCAGACTTGCTGAGGGCACACTCCAGCCCTTTGTCCAGGTCATTGATGAATATGTTGAATAGTGCTGGGCCCAGTACTGACCCCTGGGGACACCACTGGCCACAAACCTCCAACTAGACTCTACCCCACCGACCATGACCCTCTGAGCTCTGTTGTTTAACCAGTTCTCAACCCATCTCACGGCCAACTTATCCAATCCATACTTCCTGGGCTTCACAATTAGGATATTGTGGGAGACAAGTGCTTCCTCCAGCACCTTCCAGTCTCATCTTCACTATGTGCCTAGTGAAGCTGGTGGCAGCAGCAGCATGTTGGAGAGGAAACCTTTCCCCATGCAGAGGCTCACAAGGGGACAGTGCTGCCACATTCCTGGAGCAGCTGCTGCCTGTGGTGGGGCCAAAGGAGATGAGAAGAGTGGGGTTATCAGCCCAGATACAGCACGTGTGAACACATCTGGTGTAGGTAAGCAGAGTGCAGCAGGTTGATGCCTCTGCCTTCAAAGCCCTTTGGCCATGCATGTTTGTTTGCAGAGCAGTGAGCATCCCCTGCAGAGCCCAGTGTCAGCCTTTGGTCACCACCACCAGCTCTGGCACTGCCACCAGGCTGGTAAACACATCTACAGATCATGG
>NW_008625470.1:937-2681 GCF_000691845.1 Merops nubicus | reverse complement strand
TGACACTGGCACCAAGGATGAGGTCACAGCAGTGCCCTACCAGCCACAACGCTATACACCATCCAATCATATTGATGGCACAGAGCACCTGTCCTCCAGCCAGACCTACCCCATGCTGAAAGCCCCCATGCCCAGCCAGTCACGTGACATTCCATGAGCTCCCCCCACCCCCCAGCTGCTTACCCCACACCCTGGAAGCCCTTCAGCCCTGTGTCCCTCGCACCCCATGGATCCATAGCCCTGTGGCCCCATGCATTGGCAAGTGCCTGCTCCCAGGGCCAAGCCCCCAGGGGTGCCCCATCCCTCCTGCAGCCACCTGAGTTGCCCACTCCACTCTGCAGCCAGCAGTGCTGGGGAGGGCACTGCCCCACAGACCCCCCACGGGTGCCCTGGCCCCAGGGGATGGCAGTGCCCCCTGGTCCGCCCAGCCTGGCATGAGGGACCAGCCATGTGGCACATCCGACATCCCCGGGGAGCCACACCAGGCACGGACGTCCTGGCCGCTGGCTCCTCCCGTATCAGAGACAGGCTTATTAAGTGTGTGATATTAAATTACCCAGATAAGAGCGTAAGAGCTTTTAAAGTCAATTCATTAAATATAATTATGAAGAGAGCTTTTTTATGCTCACGGTGATCCGATCTCAATCAGGGAGACGGTGGGAAAGCCGCTGGTTCCTCCAGCATCTCCGCTTCCCCACCGCGTCGCTTCCGCACCCCCTGCTCCCCAACCCTGGTCCCCTCCTGTGGGGAGCTGGCACCCATGGCCACAGCCCTCACTGCACACCCCACTGCTCAGGCACACCCTCCCCAGTGTCGCTGCTGGTGCTGGTGCCACCCCATTTGGATGGGGCTGTCATGGGGGTCTGCCCAGCAAGAGGATGAGAGAGGGGAGGCAATGGGGGTGTGATGCAAGGGCTGGAGGGGCTGGTGAGGAGGGCAGTGGGGTATGGAGATGCTCAGGGGTAAGAGCGAGAGGTCTGGGCAGCTGAGGCACAGGCTCTTCCCAGCCATGAGTCCCCTTCTCTGCAGGATCCGACCCGCTCAGAGCAGCTTCCTTAGAGACACAGTAATGTATCCCTGCTCGGCAGGTGGGAGGCGTGTGTGCTTCCCTCCACTCCCACATTCATTAATGGTGCTTTGTGACCAATTGATACCTGCCAGCCAGGTGGAGGTTGCCCCGCCACACAGCCGGACACTCCACTTGCAGCCCAGGTGGCCCCAAGCCAGCCTTCCTCCCCAGAACCCTCCTCTTTTCCCATGCACCCCCAGCCACAGCCTGGAGGGAAGCCCATGTGGGGCTGAGCCTGTCTTTCCTGGAGGAAGCTACAGGGAACTAGGGATCCCAAAGACACCTTGGGAGCCCCACACCCCTCACACCTCCCCAGACAACTGAACCAGCTGGATTGCCGAGACACCCAGTGTACCCTTGCCACGGTGCCCTGAGACCCACCGTGATGAGGGGCTTTGTGGTGACACCCCTAGCTGCAGCCAACCCCTCGCTGTCCCACCACGGTACCCTAAATCCTCACTGCCCCCATATCCACCCTCATGCTGACACAGCCTGGGCAGCACAAGGCAAGGAGCAGCAGCCCGGCTGGCTGGGAGCAGAGTGGGCTCTGGGCTGGGGTCCCCGCACAAAGGCTCCGGCAGGGGCTGGTGGGAGCAGCTACCCGCTGCTGGGAGCTGCTGGACTGACATTTATTTTTAGACGTGAATTGTATAAATTAGCATTTCTCAGTGGATT
>NW_008625470.1:0-915 GCF_000691845.1 Merops nubicus | reverse complement strand
TAAAATTAAATGGCAACGAATTGCATTAAAGTCCCCCGTTTTCTGGCACAAGCGGTGCCTCGAGCCATGCCCGAGCGGCTCATGTGTGACGGCGCTGGAGCTGCCACCACCGCTGCTCCAGACACCAGCACCACCAACCTGCGGCATCTCTGCACCACCCAGGACACAGACCTGGGGGTGCACAAGCACGGAGGCCAGGCTGGGAGGATGAGGGGCTCCGGCAGGATGCGAGCCCCTGGGGAGGTGGCTCAGGCGCTGGGCTGGGGCTGCAGGCTGCAGATCCGGTGAGCGGAGTGTGGTGACAGCTGATCAGCTCACAGGCATGGCGTCAGTGAGGGGTGCTTCAGGCTCTTCAAGGCACTGACACCACCAGCCTCAGCCCAGGTAGACCCTACCATGCATGGCAGGACACCTGCCACATCCACAGCCATGCCACCCTCCATCGGGGATAATGCTGCATTGGGACCCACATGGCACTGCCTGGCCCCGGAGCTCCCCTGTGCCCCATCCAGGGCAGGTCCAGCCAGGGTAGACCCTGGAGCCCAGTGAGCAGCTGAGAGGCCCCCAGTGAGCCCCCCTACACCATGGGGCACACTCATCCCTGCACAGGGGGAGAGGGGAAACTGGGTGGGTGAATGCCAGGGGCTGAGCAGGCATCAGGTGGGGAAGGGCAGGGGAGAGGCAATAAGTCCAGCTCTTTTACCCAGTACAAAAATAGGCTGAAAATGTGACATTTATGAAGTACAGTTATGGCAGAAAGGTCAGAGAGAGTCCCTGCATCAGGAGCAGCATGGGTTGCATAGGAGACAGCAGCAGAGCCTTGCTGGGAAGAGGCAGGGCAACAGACCTCACCCCAGCCAGGGGTGCATGTGGGGTGTAGCTGAGGACGCTCCCTGTGGTCTGCATGGGGTGCCA
>NW_008625469.1:3319-4105 GCF_000691845.1 Merops nubicus | reverse complement strand
TTTTAATAATGGAGAAACACGAGGGAGGGACAATAAGAAGTAAAACAATGCCTAGAGCAAGACAGCTGCTGAATAAATATTTCAAAGAGAACAAGAGATGGAACATGAATTGATAAATACCCACCTGATATTTTTATATACAGAATCTATAGTATTAAAGCTGTGATTAAAAAAAAAAGAAAAAATTCTTCCAAATGTACTCTGAAAGCAATAGGATTGCCTAGTCCAACGTTCAACCTCATCATTTTAAAAATAACAGACTTTAAAAAAAAATAGGACTGAACCTTAAACTAAGTTTCAAGGTCCAAGTCTGTGTTTCCACTTACTAACACTGGAGGTGTTAATATTTATTTGTCCAGTGGAAAACTGTAGAGATGAATTAGTTCATTTAAAATGCCAGTTAGTAATTCTGAGTCATAACACTCTGCTGCTTTGTGTGCACTATGAACACATCAGCACACAACCTTCATCATGGTAGTTACTCTCCACAGTTCAGCACTCAGGGGTTTAGTATTCAATAAACAATATGATACTGACAACAATGCACCTTGCATACTCTGATCAGCACACAACCTTCATCATGGTAGTTGCTCTCTGCAGTTCAGCACTCAGGGATTTAATATTCAATATGATACTGACAGCAATACACCTTGCATACTCTGCTGTTTTAACGATATTAAGCATAAAAGGATGTAAGGGTTATAGAAAAAGTTAGTTTTTGATTTTGTTTTTTTTTTTTGCCAGACAAGCTGAGCTAGTTGGCTAAAGAGAACAAGATCTCAAGTC
>NW_008625469.1:0-3269 GCF_000691845.1 Merops nubicus | reverse complement strand
TTCCCTACAAAATTACATCTTTAGTGCCACTAACAAATCTAACGGGAGAGTGGCAAAGCTTTCATAAACATATCTATATGCATTTACATAACTGTAGTCAGGTATGCTTGTCTCTGTAAACATAACAGTTTGAGGAGGAAGATGTTAGAGCCATGGAGTAACCAGAAGAATATGTACCCTGAGTGTGGAACAAATCTCTGTGAGTTTGTCCCATTTGGTACCAAGGCAGCCACCAATCAGCTGCTAAACAAATTGACATATGCAAATATTCCTGGATTTAGAGGGTATACCATACAGAACCACTTAAGTGAATCATACTTTAAGGTTGAATTACACATCTGTGACCCTCTAGGCTGCTGTGACAGTCAGAAAGTGAAGGAGTCTCTCATCATCAGCTTGGATACATAGAGGAATCCCTAAACCAGACAGATATGAAATGGCTTTTTCAAGAACAAAATCACAGGAGCACCCAATCACAAAGCAGGGTCAGAATTTATGCATCTCTTTTCTGTGAAAAATGAAGATTTTTCTTTAAAACAGCTGTCAGCAAAGGCTAAGTGTCTAGATTTTTTAAATTGCTTAGCTATTCATTTGTTCTACAGTCATCATATTTTTCTTCAACTTTTTTTGGGAAACTGAACCTATTTTAAGGGGAAACCTCCCCAGTAAATCTGTTTATAATCAGTGAATCGGGCTCAGCAGAATAGTAAATCTGTACTCAGAACTCAGAGTCCAGAAATAAATACTTTAAAATTTATTGCTTTAGCTCCCTGAGCATCCAAACCACAATCAGGGAATCATCAGTGTCCCTAAGGTCTCTGCATAAGCTTCTACTGCTATTTCTTCACTTCTTACATTTCTACAGTAGCATGTAGTACAAAATAACATCCACAATGTGGCAAAACATTGTTCAAAGCAGAGGGCTCTAAATCTTCATTTTCAATGTTTATTTGGGCATCTTACATAAAGACCAAAGTGCTGCCAATCACCTGCTCCCATTGAAATCACCAGTCCATTGCATGAATTCAGTGTAAACCAAATTTAGGTGCTTGAAAGTGAAGGTTAGCTGCATTTCTATAATTTTAAAAGTCAAGATGTTTTCCCTGAGCTTTTTTACCCTACATGCTTCATTCTTGTGTATACCTTGAGCCAAAACCAGATGTGTGATCAGGAGGCAAAGGCAGGCATTAGGTGATAAACTCTGATTTGGTTTTTGGCATGGAGAGGAGGCAAGGATGATGCATGGTATAAATTTACCTTATATAACTCTGTTCATGCCACGAATGAAGAAAAGCCTGTACTTCCTCCCTCTGAAGACAGGGAAAGATCAGCTTATAGATTTCATTACCTCTGTGCTCTTGAGGATATGCCCTAGATTCAGCTGTTCTAAATGGAGTCCTCGAATTCAGCTTGCATTTCTCAGCCCTGCTGTGCAACAGGCCAGGCTGAGCTGGTATTGACAAGAAACTCCCCTCTAGCAGCTTGTGACAAACAGCTTTGTCAGTTAAAAGCTTTTTAAATGAAAAAATAAATATGCTGTATACAAATTCAAAGTTATACATAGACACGTATACAATGAACAGAAAATCTATAACCTTTGGTCTTAGAAAACCTATTGCAGCTCACAAATATTGGGATATCCTAGATGTTGTAAATCTGTCCTTCAGAGTTCCTACCTTAATTCACTGGTTTTGCACAAACTGTCCTTAAATACTGAGCTGCCTTTCTATTCCAAAATAAGGAAGCTTTTAATGATTAAGCATCCTTTTGATAAAGCAGTGGTATAACTTTAATTACTTCCCCAGTAATAGTATCATCATTCGTTCTTAGGAGGTAATGCACAAAAGGGTGTCTTGTCTCTGGTCCTTGCTTCATCTCCTGCTTGTTCATCCTAAAAGCTTCTTTGATTGAGTTAGAAAAAAAATAATTCTGGCAAATGTGTACATATTCCTAATAACCTACATGGGGCCCAGCTTCCTCAGTAGCACATTGCTTACATACACAACTGAGATAAAATTTACTGCTAAGATGAAAAGCACTTTTCATCTTAAGACCCCATTTCCTATGGCATAAAACTTTCTAAAAATATGTTCCTTTTGAGATATATATTTGCAATTTCAATGCTAGTAATGCCAGCCAAGGAGGGAACTTTGAAGGAAATGTTAAGCTCAATCAGTTCAATCATTAAAGTTATGCAAATTGAAAAACACTTTCCTTCTTTTTAAACATTGCTACTTTCTGTTTGCAATCATCAGATTCAAGGAGTGAGGATAGCATATAAATGTCAAAAACTTGACAGCATCATAGGGTGAAATCCAGCCCCAGCTGTGGTCAATAGCAGAGCTCCTCTGTCTCTCATCAGGAACACAGTTTATCTTCACAGAGCAACTGAGAACTGACTCAAGTTTAAAAGTGAAACTGTTGAGATTACTTGTCTGCAGGAGTAGACAGGGAATTTTCACTGCATGCTACTAGTTCAGGAAGTTCTGAAGCAAAATTTACTATAACCCTTCTGGTTTAGGATGAAGCAGAAGTGTTCTTTGCCTAACCACAGTACTTATTTGAGTGGTGCCGTTGGGGTTTCCTTCCCCACAACACTCCATATTTACTGAATCAAAAGATTTTTATTTAGAAATTATTTTCTTCATTAAATGCCTTATTAGTAAGATAAGGAGAATCACCATTTAATGGAATATATTCTTCTTGTCCTGTCATCTTTCCTATACAGTAAGATTTTTGGCTTGGCAGTCACCTTTCAAAGTAAGCTGTACAATAGGTGCTTGCCACTGGGTCTTCCTTATTTTTAAAAACTTACCTAAACAAACAGAAAACAAACCAGAAATATTTAAAACTAATTCTAAACAGAGAAATTCTGAATAAGATATTTTTGAAGTCACTGTTCAAAAATGTCACCTACAGCACGACAGTAATTTAGAGTTAGAAGTGTCATACTGAGTCTAATAAATTTAGATCTTTCTTATTAATATAGAACATTCTATATTCTTATTATCAAACTTCTATTAAGTCTGCAATTTAGTCAATCAAATTAGATAAAAATCAGACTTAATATAAGGGCCAAATGTTGACATTCTTACACAATCTGAATTACCTGCTAGTTCACAAGTGGCCATGCTCACTATTTTTAGAAAACAACAAGATACTTAGATTGCTCAGTTTAAAACGTATTGTGAAGTCCTTAAAATCTCTCTGAGATGCTTGAGAAACATATTAAAAAGATACATGGACAAGGTTCTTGAATGTCTGAGGAA
>NW_008625468.1:336-2538 GCF_000691845.1 Merops nubicus | reverse complement strand
AGATTTCCTTATCCGGGGATCGCAGGGCACCTCGCCATTGGCCCGCGCTGTCACATGGACTCCAACTTTGTTCACTTGACAGTAAGTAGGAGGGTTTCACGAAACAGGAAAACGAGTAAAGGGGGGGACAGGAATAAATTTTAGGAGAGATACATATATATATATTTTTTTTTTCGTGTGTGCAATTCTAAGAAATTAATGGCCATGAGCTCGTTTTTGATCAACTCCAACTATGTGGACCCCAAGTTCCCACCCTGTGAAGAGTATTCCCACAGCGATTACCTTCCCAATCACTCGCCGGAATATTACAGCAGCCAGAGGCGAGAGAGCACTTTCCAACATGAAGCGATGTACCAGCCGCGGTCAGCCTGCAAGGAGCAGCTCTACGCGTCCTGTCAGAGCTCCGGCCACCAAGCAGCGGTGTTATCCCCCCGGGGTCATGTCCATCCTCCGGCCGGACTGCAGAGCCACCTCTCTGAGCCAAACCAGCCCTGCGAGCCGGTCACCCCCAGCCCACCACCCTCCTGCAGCCAAAACTCTCTGAACCAAAGCCCTTCCAATTCCTCTTGCAAAGAGCCGGTAGTTTACCCCTGGATGAAAAAAGTCCATGTAAGCACGGGTAAGTGAACTAAAGTGGCTTTGCTTTATACTGAGTAGCACCTCAAAGTCTTGTAGAAATCTTATTGCACCAGTTGTAAAATAACCATTCGTGGAGATTTACGATCGCCTGTTTGCAGAGCGGTATAATTACATCCTCCATAAATTTTTATTGCTCTGCTTGGCCATGTGCCTTTGAAGTCTCTGTTACCATCCTCCTCCAATTTCTTGCAGGCTACTCTCTTTCTTTCTTTTTTTTTTCTTCTTTTTATGGCTGTTGAATCTTCATAAGTTAAGTTTTATGTTTTCGTAATTTGTATTTAAGTGGCGGGTTGAGTAAACTTTTACTATTTTCCCTCTTCCCCCCTCCCCCCCTTTCTTTTTTTTTAAGTGTGATATTTAATAAAAAGGAGTGTCTGTGTTTGCCCGTTTGCACGTATGTGGGGGGGGGAACTTTAAAGATTTAGGGATAATAGATGTCCGAGCAGAAGCGTGTGTATATATCTGTGTACAGACACACGTAGAGGGCACGGAAAATGTGTCTGGGGGACCTTATAAAAACGTTTGGACAGGAATACACGTCAAGCAACGAGGATGGAGGTGGAGATTTGGAGATAGGTTCTGGGGATATTTTTAGAAGGTTTGCGGTCTATTTTTTTTTTTTTTTTTTAGTATATCCCCCCACCAAAAGAATGTGTGATGCTTTTTTTTTTGGGTGGGGGGGAAGGGACCCGTTAAAGGAACAGCTCAGTAATTCTTCTGCTTTTTTTTTTTTTTCCCCTTTTTGTTTTTTTTCCTCCTTTTTTCTTTTTTCCTCCTTTGTGTTTGTTCAGTAAACCCCAATTACTCAGGAGGGGAACCGAAACGCTCTCGCACAGCCTACACCAGGCAGCAAGTCCTGGAGCTGGAGAAGGAATTTCACTATAACCGCTATCTCACCCGGAGGCGCAGGGTGGAGATCGCCCATTCCCTCTGCCTCTCCGAGCGCCAGATCAAAATCTGGTTCCAGAACAGGAGGATGAAATGGAAAAAAGACCACAAGTTACCCAATACCAAGATCAGGTCTAATTCTTCCAGCTCCTCTGCCAGCCTGCAGATCCCACAAGGAGGATCTCAAAACCGATCCCATGGACCAGCCACCAGCCTATAACTATTCCTCGGATGGATGGATGGATGGATGGATGGATGGATGGATGGATGGAGTGTGTTTGTGGCTGTGAGGTTGTGTGTATGTAGGGAACACATGATATTTTTTTGTTTTCAGCGAGGGAAGGAGGGGTACTCATTATTTATAGGGGGAACAGAGGGAGACTCAGCTGCAACAAAGCAGAGCCGTGCTGTTGTGCCTCTCTTCCATTAAAAGAAGGCTGTAGATAGTAGTTTTCAGATTTGGCTAAGATGGATCCTTGTTTCATCTTTAATCACGCCAAGCTCTGCCCCATTTGTCATGTTTACTCTCCCGTACAAAGGATGGACCTTATGTCTGCTATTACCTCGACAACCAGCGCTCACTTTAATAAATGAGGCTCAGTTTCTTCAAGACGAACTGGATTTTCTGCCCCCCCAACCCCCCCGCCTTATTTTTTTTCCTCCTTTTTTTCCCTT
>NW_008625468.1:0-237 GCF_000691845.1 Merops nubicus | reverse complement strand
CGGAAATTTTCTGTCCCGCCATCCCAGAGCAGCCGCGGCTCTAGCACAGCCCTGCGATGGAGAGAAAAAAACCCCAAAACACCAACAAACACACCCAAAATAAACCCCGCCGAGCACGGACTGTGTGGAACGGGTGGAGGGAGGGGGGGTTCGGACACTGGTCGTGCGTGGGAGTGGGGAGTGGGGACACCCTGGAAAAATAAAACAGAGAAATTAGGTCAAGTGGGTGGTGGACAA
>NW_008625467.1:878-1080 GCF_000691845.1 Merops nubicus | reverse complement strand
CCCCTGGCCTGGGAGGGCAGAAGAGGGTCAGAACTGACGTGGGGCAGCCCAAAACCCGTCCCCATTGTGCCCAGGGTCCCGACACCCCCGTTCCCCTCCCCTCAGCCGAGCTCCTCCACAGAGGAGGGAGACGAGGCCCCCACGCCCCCAGCCTCACCCAGGGCACCCAGGAGTGGGGCTGCCCCATGGGGAATGGGGATCC
>NW_008625467.1:562-810 GCF_000691845.1 Merops nubicus | reverse complement strand
GTGTGGAAAAGGAACTGGATGAGATATTTCTGGTTTAACTCCCCAACGCAGCTGTCGATCAGACAGAGCTCTGGATGATGGGGGTTGTTCTGTCTCTGGTCCCCTCTTGGAGCCCAGTCAGGTGCCCAGGGGCTGGAAGGAGACACAGTTGAGCCCCTCGTGTCCTGGTGTGGGATGAGTGACCATGCCAGAGGTGCCCGCCATGGGCAGAGGTGGTCCCCATGGCACACAGGGCAGCGGTGGGTGTA
>NW_008625467.1:0-272 GCF_000691845.1 Merops nubicus | reverse complement strand
GTCGCCCTTCTCTGCCCACGCTCCAGCCCCTCAAGGTCCCGCTGGGAGGCAGGGGCCCAATCCTGTCCCCAGGATCCGAGGTGCGGCCTCCCCCGTGCCCAGCCCGGGGGCACGATCCTGCCCCGCTCCCGCTGCACTCCCGGTCACGCTCCAGCCCCTCAAGGTCCCGCTGGGAGGCAGGGGCCCAATCCTGTCCCCAGGATCCGAGGTGCGGCCTCCCCCGTGCCCAGCCCGGGGGCACGATCCTGCCCCGCTCCCGCTGCACTCCCGGT
>NW_008625466.1:0-2021 GCF_000691845.1 Merops nubicus | reverse complement strand
TCCAAGCCTCAAACCACAACAGGCAATTAAAAGCACCAAAGCCTATCCTTAATGTTTCAGCAGGTAAAACATTAATTGTTAAACTGGGGAAAGGTAACAGATTCTGGGATTTAAACGTACCCTATAGCAACCTGACCATCACAGGCTACAATGAGAGATGGGTAGCAGCCAGCTGCCTCAGCCACTTGTCCAGCTGTTGCCCTGGAAGTGGCTGTTTTCCCCACTGCTTTTGCTGACTGCATACCCCAGTAGGAAGCATATTGCCATTAGCAGTATACATAGAGGAAAGACTTTACCATCCCATTCCAAAGCATATAGGAAAGATATGAGGTGGCTAACAACCAGAGGAACAAATAGATCAATGCACTCACTCACAGTATATGATGTAGCAAGGAAAGAAGTGAGCTGAGTTAGAAACCAGGTCATAGGGAAAGGAATAAGCCAGGTCATCAATTCAGTTCCAGTCATATAGTAATTGCCAAGGAAAAGCATCATTACATACATAATTCTCTTTCTGTCCTGGCTGTTATCTTGTTCCACCATTGCTGGAAACTACTTTCAGCAGACAGTCAGGGAGCCCTTCCAATAACAAGAAACCCTACATAGTGCACCCACTACACAGGTAAACATCCACAACAAGCAGAGCCAGCTGGGCCCAGTTTATCCTTATGTGGGTAGAACCAAAACTGTGTATTCTATACTCTCTATGTCAGTGCTCATGGGCTGTTAAGAAAATCATGGGTAGCAGCTGTCCAGGACAGACCTCACACCCCAGGCTATAACAGATAAGGAAAGAGGTTCAAGGTCAGGGGAGATGTTAACACCTTTCCCACCCAGCAGGAGTCCTCCTCCCTGTTAATGGGCCCATCCATGCCTTGCCCCATGACTCATACAGAGCTCCCCCCAGGAACTATTTGTGTTTAATGGACCATCAAGGACCCACTGCATGACTCATAGACTGATACCAACCCATTGTGAGATGCTCCACCCAGGGGGAGGAGCCAAGTGCTCCTACCTGGATATAAACTGGGGTTCAGTACAGCACAGGGGGCCTTACCCACTGGATTTCCAGAGGACAAGAGCTACCAGATCTTTTCTACGAGACCACTGTTTCATCTGGACTGCTACCACCACCCTAACTACAGAGTATCAGGTTGTATTCTGACTCTGTCTGTGGTTTTCCTTTGTATTACTGCATTTATTTTTATTTTTTCCAATTAAATTGTATTTCTGACTTGGAGTCTCTCACTGGTTTGTTTTCAAACCATTACAAGCTTTTATATTACTACCTTTAGAGGCTGGACATCTGATGTTAATTCTAAAGGCAGAAATTCTTCTACCTGAGGGTGATTTCCTAATTGGTTTTCAGCCAAGGTTGACCAGGCCTTGAGAGAAAACCAAGAGGAAGGTCTCTGCTGCCTGGCTGTGGACATCATCTATATGTGAACCCTGATTCAGGGCTTGGGGTTTAGACCCCAGCACTTCACCACTACAATTCCATGTTGTTTTGGTTTTCCAAATCCTCTTTGTCTCCACCCCAGCACTAAGACCAAATGTGATATGACATATTTTGCTAATAAGCTATTAGACATATGGTCTAAAGGGTGATCAGCATGCTTTGAGGTAGTGTCCAAGAAAAGGTGCATATTGAAAGATAGTCCTCTTCTTCCAGTTTTCAACTAATTTCCAGATCTGATATCACCAGTTTTACCTGTGATGCCTTCTACCTGATTTTATGTTAAAACATAATTTCCCTTCAAAGATACCAACAACTCCAACATGTTAATCCAAATCCTCTAAGGTAACTATATGAAATAATAATATTTAGTGTTCACTTTTTATGGGGAAAGAATAATGGACAAGCACTATTAGGCATGCTTAGTATTATTTTTGGTCTTCAGCATAAGACATGATACATGTGCGTGTGCTACAGCTCTTTTTCTCAATGGTGTGAGTTCAGCACTTGTATGTGGCTGCAAGGAGAGAAGGCTGCAGGAGCCGCTCCGCTCTGGGAACTGATT
>NW_008625465.1:0-2800 GCF_000691845.1 Merops nubicus | reverse complement strand
CCTGAGCCCCATCTCCCCCCCTGCAGAACGGCGTGATCTCCCTCATCGACTGCACGCTGGTGGAGGAGCAGGAGAGCACTGATGAGGATGGTAGGTGCCCCCACCCCACCCGTGGGCCCAGTGGTAGGTGCCTCCACCCCATCCGTGGGTCCAGTGGTAGATGCCCACACCCCCCACGTGCCCAGGACCCTCCTCATACCCACCCATGGGTGCTGGGTGGTGGGGTTGGCTTGTGTGTCTCCCAGTGGGTGCTGAGCCCAGGACCACCAGCACTGCAGAGGCTCCTGCTGTGCACTCCAGGCAGTTTTGGGTGGTCACCCCACTGCTGGGGGGCAAAGCCCTCATGAGGAGGGGCTGGGGAGGCAGCTGGGGTGCAGGTCCCACCAGGGGCTGCACTGAACACCAGGGCTGTGGCATGGGGAGGGTGGCAGCCCTGGCAGTGCCTCCCCCGGCTGGAGGCAGCTGCTTGTTTTGTGGCTGGGGAGCAATGGCAGCGTGGTCAGTGCTGTCCCTGGCCAAGACATGGTGGCCTCCTAGACACTGCTGCCATCTGTCCATGTCGTGTAGAACCAGCTGTGGCAGAGCTGGAGCAAATTCAGATGCTGAATGGATTTGAGGAAGTCATGACCCAAGGGCTGGAACCCCTCTGCTGGGAACCCAGCAGGAGAGAGTTGGGCTGGGGCAGCCACAGAGGAGAAGGCTCCAGCTGGGGAGACCTGCTGGGGGCTGCCAGGACTGCCAGGGGCCTGTCAGAAAGCTGGGGACAGACTTTGGAGCAGGGGCTGTTGGGACAGGACAAGGGGGATGGTTTGAAACTGAAAGAGGGAGATTGAGACTGGAGAGAAGGAAGAAATGTTTGACACTGAGGGTGGTGAGCCCCTGTCCCAGGCTGCCCAGAGAGGTGGTGGCTGCCCCATCCCTGGCACCATCCCAGGTGAGGTTGGCCGGGGCTCTGAGCACCCTGCTCTAGCTGCAGATGTCCCTGCAGGGAGGTTGAACTAGGTGACATTTAAAGGTCCCTTCCCACCCAAACTATTCCATGATGATCCAGTGGCTGGGTTTGATGAAGTAAATTGTTTACTGTGAAGCAAACAGAAGCACGTGTGTGCCAATCAGACCCTCCCCAGGCAGGCAGAGAGGGGCACGGCTCGCTGGGGCAAGGGTACAGGTGCTGGGTGCCCTGTGCCGTGCCCTCAGGACCCTGCTGAGCCCCGTGCCTGGTGGGGGGTGTCGGGGGCACTGCTCCACAGCTGCCAGGTGTGCTCTTTGTGTCCCAAAGCAAAACCCTCGGGCCAAGACATCGACCACCTGGACTTCAAAATCGTGGTGGAGCCGAAGGACTCCTCGTCCTTCACCGTCATCCTGGTGGCCTCGTCCAGGCAGGAGAAGGCGGCGTGGACCAGTGACATCAGCCAGGTAGCCTGGGGGGCTTGGACTGAGCCCTGGCATGAGCTGACTGGCACTGCCACATGCCACAGCACCGGCATGGGCACTGGGGAGAGCGGCTCTGTGCGTGGCCACAGGCTCTCTGGCGTGGCCAAGGGCTCTCTGGTGGTGCCAGGAGGTGGCAGCTGGTGAGGGAGGTGCCCCAGGCAGCAGGTGGGCTCCTCGGTTGATTTATGCAAATCACTTGGGGACTCCACCGCTGCCCGGGGCAGCCTGGCACAGCCCTGGGCAACCCTCAAGGGAAGAAATTGTTCCTAATTTTTTTAGCAGGGCCTGTAGTGATGGGACAAGGGGTGATGGTTTTAAACTAGAAGAAGATTTAGACAAGAGAGAAGGAAGGAATTTTTGATGCTGAGGGTGGGGAGCCCCTGGCCCAGGTTGCCCAAAGAGGTGGTTGGTGCCCCATCCCTGGAACCATTCCAGGTAAGGTTGGCCAGGGCTCTGAGCACCCTGCTCTAGCTGCAGATGTCCCTGCTCCCAGCAGGGGGTTGGAGGAGGTGACCTTGAAAGGTCCCCTCCCACCCAGACATGGCTGTGGTTCTGTGATCCTACCAGCCATAGTAGATGCAGTTTAGCAGGGATGTGTCTTGTCTGAATTAAACCAACCCATCCAAGCTGGTCAGGCAGTGGGGCTGTCCTCACTGCCACCTCCTCCTCCCACCCGTGTCTCTTCCAGTGTGTGGACAACATCCGCTGCAACGGCCTCATGATGAACGCCTTCGAGGAGAACTCCAAGGTCACCGTGCCCCAGATGATCAAGTGAGTGCTGCTGCTCCTGGTGCTGTGGAGAGCTGTGGGGCTGCCTGGCCCCTGGCCCAGCCCTGACGGTAGCCCCGTGGCTTTGCCCTGTGCCCAGGGAGTGCTGCTCCCACCCCCATGGCAGTGTGGAGGGGCCTCGGTGCTGTCCCTCGGGGGCAGCTCTTCCCTGGCTTTGCCCCGGCTGCTCCCCACTGAGCAGGGTGTGACGTTTCCCCTGCTCTGGGGTGCAGGTCCCCAGCGTCCCCCAGGGGGGTCCCTGCCCTGGTCTGCGTGGGGACACCCGGCACCCACCCGCTCCGCTCCGTGTGGTCCCCGCACGACGTGGGGGGAAGTTGCTCTCGGATTCGTCCCAGGCTGGAACCACAGATGTCTCGTTTCTCTGCAGGTCTGACGCCAGCTTGTATTGTGATGATGTTGACATTAGGTTCAGTAAAACGATGAATTCCTGCAAGGTGCTGGGCTGCTGGAGCGGCTGACGGACCTGCGCTTCCTCAGCATCGACTTCCTCAACACCTTCCTGCACTCCTACCGCGTCTTCACCACCGCCCTGGTCGTCCTGGACAAGCTCATCACCATCTACAAGAAGCCCATCAGC
>NW_008625464.1:1540-2170 GCF_000691845.1 Merops nubicus | reverse complement strand
ACTGCTATGGGGGGGTACAGCCATAGGGGGTGTGTACTGCCGTAGGGGTGTGTGTACAGCCATAGGGTATGTGTACAGCTGTAGTGGTGTGAACAGCTACAGGAGTCACTGTACGGCTGTAGGGTGTGCATACATTATACGGTGTGTGTACAGCTATAGAGGTGTTTGTACAGCTACTCGGGGTGTGTACACATCTATAGGAGAGTGTGTACAGCTGTAGGGGTGCATTTACAGCTACAGGGGTGTGCACACAGCTGTAGTGGTTTGAGCACAGCTATAGGGTGCGTGTACGGCTACAAGGGTGTGAGAACAGCTACAGGGGTGCGCACAGCTATGGGGGACGCAAGGGGGTGTGTACACATCTATAGGAGAGTGTGTACAGCTGTAGGGGTGCATTTACAGCTACAGGGGTGTGCACACAGCTGTAGTGGTTTGAGCACAGCTATAGGGTGCGTGTACGGCTACAAGGGTGTGAGAACAGCTACAGGGGTGCGCACAGCTATGGGGGACGCAAGCATGTCCAGAGCGACAAAACCCTCACACATACCTACCCGTGCCACTCCTTCTGGCTGCCAAAGCGGGCTGTTAACTCTTAAACCTACCGATGCCCAGCGCCACCACCGAAAGCGG
>NW_008625464.1:1002-1462 GCF_000691845.1 Merops nubicus | reverse complement strand
CAGCGAAGGCGGCTCAGGAAGCCCCGTCACTGCAAAGCTCGGTGAGCTCCATGCACCCGTGGCCGGGGCCAATCTCTGTGGGCCCCGGCACTTCCCCCAGCCAACCGGCGGCCCTATCGATTTTTATTTAGGCAGATAATTAAATATTTATTTTCACTTTGTTAAGCTCGGGAGGTCGGAGCCCGCAGAAAGCGCCACGGCAGGAAGATCGATGCCTGGGTTTGCGGCCGCTGGAAAAACGGCTCCTCGCGCCTGTGCCCCACGTCGGTGTCGCCGTCGCCTGCCGCCGGGTCACCCCGACCCCCCCCGTCCCGGTGTCACACTTACCCCCGGCAGCGTCTTCTGCTCGTGCAGGGCGCTCTGCGCCTTCAGGGCCGAGTCGCGGGCGCAGTAGGTGAGGAAGGCACAGCCTGCGGAGACGGGGAGATGGGGTCAGTGCCCGGCCCAGCCCCGCTGCCAC
>NW_008625464.1:0-946 GCF_000691845.1 Merops nubicus | reverse complement strand
GACCAGCATCCTGGCACTGTGTTTTCTAGCAGCCTGGGACACTGGCATTTGACAGCCTGGCACTGTGGTACCCAGCACGCCGGCACCCTGGTACTCGACACCCTGACACCTTGGAAACCAGCACCCTGGCACTGTGACTTCCAGAACCCCAGTGTCTTGGCATCCTGGCACCCTGACATCGAGCACCCTGGCACCCAGCACCCTGGCACTGTGGCACTCTGACACTCAATGCCCTAGCACCCCAGCCCTTGACACCCTGGCACCACAGCACCCAGCACCCCGGCACCATGGCATCCAGCACACTAGCACACTGGTATCCATCATCCCAGCACCCTGGTGCCCTGGTACTCAACATTCTAGTGCCCTTGTACTCAACACTCTAGTGCCCTTGTATCCAGAACCCTGGCACACTGGCACCCAGCACCCCGGCATTGTGGCACTCTGCTACTCTGGCACTCAACACTTTAGCACCCCAGTATCCTGTACCCTGGCGCCATGGCACCCAGAACCCTGGCACCATGACATCCAGCACCCTGGCACCCTGCCATAATGACTTCCATCACACCAACAATCTCGTATCCAGCACCCTGGCACCATAGCACCCATCACCCTGGTGCCATGGCACTCAACACTCTGGTACCTTGACATCCATTGCCATGGCAACCAGTACCCTGGCACCCTGACATCCAGCACACCAGCACCACGGCACCCAGCACCACAGCACTGGGGCATCCAGCACCCTGGCACCCAGAACCACGGCAATGTGGCATCCAGCACCCCGCAAGTATTCTGGCACCCTGGCACCCAGCACCGTGGCACCCAGGTGGGTGCTGCCACCAGCGCCGAAGCAGGCTGGGTGCTCTGGATCCACAGGCGTCGGGAGGGAGTGGGGGAGGGAGGGAGGAGCGGGGCCGGCACGGGGGCGAGCCCTGGCGAGCTCCGGGGA
>NW_008625463.1:0-3112 GCF_000691845.1 Merops nubicus | reverse complement strand
CTTTCTTGTAATGAGGAGCCAAAAATTTCCTCCCAGTCCTCCCAGTTTGCCTCAGTTACATGAATTCAGACCTGGCCCTAGGAGCTCAAATAGTTTTTAGACCATGGGCACCCTCTCCACAGGGGACCCTGCCCCACACAGCTCCCTGCAGCCGTGCTGCAGCAGCTTTCACTCCAGCCATGGATGGAGGAGGCAAAACGCTGCCTGGATCCCACCCTCTGCCTCACCAGTGGGCAGTGGGAGGTGTGTCCATGCAGGCAGGGTTTGGGCACCGTCCTTGTGTCCTCAGGGTGGTGGTGATGGAGAGACCACCATGGCCTCCAGCCCATGGCTGATGCAGCAAGGGCCTTGTGCCTTGGGAGGGCAGCTCAGGGGAGGATATTTCTGTGCTGCCCCAGCCCTGGGTGAGCTGAGAGGTGCCATGTTAGTCCATAAGAATCACAGAATGGTTTGAGTTGGAAAGAATCTTTCAGGATCATCTGGTCCAACCCTCATTCAGGGAGCAGGGACATCTGCAGCTAGAACAGGTTGCTCAGAGCCCTGGCCAACCTCATAGAATGAATCACAGAGTCAGAAGGGCTTAGGTTGGAAGGGACCCTAGAGATCATCTGATCCAACCTCCCTGCCACGGGCAGGGGTGCCTCTCAACTAGACCAGACTTCTCAACCTCCCCTGGGATGGTTCCAGGGATGGGGCAGTGACCACCTCTTGGGGCAACCTGGGCCAGGAGGGGCTCATCACCCTCAGTGTCAAAAATCTCTTCCTTCTCTCTAGTCTAAACCTCCCTCTTAGAGTTTAAACCCATCCCCCCTTGTCCTGTCCCAACAGGTCCTGCTCAAAAAGTCTGTCCCCATCTTCTGACAGCTCCTTTCAAGTAGGGCAAGAGAAGCTAAACCATCCTCCTCCTCCTGCTCGAGAGGATGCCCTCCTCCCCACGCCGAGGCTTTTGAGACAGAGCAAGTCCTGAGCTCCTCAGGAGGCCAGACCTGCTGCCATGGAGGGCCACCAGAGAGCTTCTGGAGGGGGTGCTGGCGAGGAGGGAGGCCGTAGGAAACGCTCCCTGGGAAAGCCCTCTGTGGGAGCCCAGGAGCCCCTGCCTTCCCACAGCAGACTTATCGAGGCCCCAGTTCAGAGTGGCGATTTCCATGGGCCAAAAGGGAAGTGCACACACACCAGACTCCTCGGGGTCAAGGATGCTGGGCAAGCAGCGAGCCGAGAGGCTGCAGGGGGCAAGGGAGGGACCCGGGGCGTGGGGAGGGAGACACAAATAGCAAAATGAATGGCTTGAACTTCCTCTGCTTTATGGAGGAGAATAAAAGGAGGCAGAGAGGGGGAGAGAGAGGAGACCCGAGGGCTGGCGCATGCTCTCACGCAGACAGGGGCCAGCCCAGACCTCAGAGCCCTTTGGTGTGGCACAGCAGCCTGTGCCCACTTGGCTGGCACAGGTCCGGGGCAACGGTCCCACCAAGCGTGACAAGCTGCTGCTGAGCACTTATTCCCCCCCCCCCTCCATCTTTATTATTTTGAACAGCAGCCAGTATAATTAAAATCGTTAGGAGGAGGAGGTTTAAGGCACATCCAAAGTGTCTCTGAGGAGCATCTGCAAAGCTGGAGGTCCACGCTCCACCCTGGTGCTTGCAATGAGCAGGACCCAGGGGAACCCTCATCTTCTCCATGTCCTCCCTTCCATTCCACAGGGTGGCAGGGGCTGGGCTACCAGGCAGGGTGGTCCTGGCCACGTTCCCCTCCGTGGCTCCTGCCCACTGCAGCCAAATCCTGCAGCCCTTCCTGGTGCAGGACTTGTCCCAGGAGGTCCAGATGGCATCACCCCCAGGCAGGGGCTGCTCACCAGCAGCTCCAGGACAGATGGCAGTGGGAGGTGGTGGGGAGCAGAGGGCACGGGGCCTCTGTGAGCTGCTCTGCAAGAGTGGCACGCATGGAGCCTGTGGCATCCCCTGGGAGCCAGGCTGGTTTCTGCCTGTGCCACAAGACGAGGTGTGGAGAGGTCCCTTGGCTCCTCGGGGAGAAATCAGAGTCTGCAAGACAGAAATGCTCCATCCAGGCCAAATTCTCCAGGTTTCTTAAATGCTTGGATGGAGGATTTCGGCCTCCAGGGTCAAACGTCCCTGGTGCCAGGGCCAGGAGACTGAGGACATTGGGCAGTTGCAGCAAGGAGGAGGACAACAGGCAGATCCCAGGCTCTGTTCTGGGGCTGGCACATGCTCGTGCCTGGGGGAAGGTTCCATTGCCTCCCTCCTCCTCCTCTGCCAGATTTGAGCTGCCCAGGCATCAGGGAGGAACGGCAGAGTAACCATCCCCAGGGTGGCCAGTGCTAGGAAGGGGTTGGCCACCAGCACAGGAGAGTGGCTGGCTGTGGGCATCCCCACCAGGAGACCTGCTGTGGCAGCTGCTGTGCCACATGGAGATGGCTGAGGGCCAGAAGAGAACCACCCAGCAGAGCCAGGAGCCCTCCAAGGCAGGCTCATGAGGGTGAGAACGAGGGGAGATGCATGAAACCCCCTCCCCAGAATCACCCCTGCTCTGGCAAAGCCCATGGGAGCTGCTCCCATCTCCTGTTTATGGTGCTGGGTGAGGGACTGGAGTTGGTCACCAGCTCCTTGCTGTCTGTTGTTGGAAGGGGTCCCCTTGGGAGGGGTCTCTTGCTACTAGCTCAGAGCCCAGAGTGTCACCCAGGGACAACCAACCCTCCTGTCCCTATGAGCTGGGACCCCAAGGCTGAGATCTTGGGGATCTGGGCACAGCTGAAGTTAGGAGGTGTCTCAGGCCAGAGCTTCCCCAGGGGACTGGTGGTGGGTCAGGCTGAGCCCAGGAGAGCCTCTCTTCTCTCTGCCTTCTCCAAAAGGAGACCAGATTGAGCCTCTGCTGCTCAGGACCAAGATAAAGGTGGGGTTTGGTGGCTGATCTCCAAATGTATAACGGTGACTTGAATCTGCTGGGGACACTGGAAGCAAGGAAAGCTCATCTGACTTGATCCAGCCCATCTGCCAGGTCAAAATCAGCCGAGAGTCACTTGGGGAACCCTGTAGCCCGGTGGGAAAAGCAGAGGAGATTTTTGTGGGGTTTTATTTTGCAGGAAACGTTTCTCGTGGCT
>NW_008625462.1:0-13532 GCF_000691845.1 Merops nubicus | reverse complement strand
TTTTTACACGGAACCAGGACAGCATCACGCCTGGAGATCCTCTCACAAGCCATCAGGAAAGACTTAGAATCATAGCACACCCATGTCATTCTGAGGAGGAGCACTGGGACTTTTAGGTACTCAGACTACCACTTAGGCTATATTGGTGTGTTTTTTGTTTTTTTTTTTTCCAGTCAAGAGTGTTTGAGTATTTGCTTTTGCCTATTCCATTTCTCAACATTTTATTTTTCTTTTACTTTTTCAGGTGTTTTTTTTGTTTGTTTTTTTTTTTAAGGTGACTTTTTCTCACAATCTAGTTTAGATGGAAATTTGTTTTGCTGGCTTTAGTTATTCAAAAATTAATGTAAGGCCTTTTTGCCCAACATTATCACAGTTCCTTTCTCTGTGATATCCCTTACAAGTTAGAATTAGTTTACTAGTCTGTTGATATCTTCCTAGCTAAGCTACTTGAATACAATTTTACTGATTTATTGAAGGTCAATTATTTCATTATTGCTTAATTTATCTTTTAAACAAATACTATTTTTGAGAGTACGTGAATTCTTTAATTGATATTGTGTCCTTGACTTTTCTTGCCTAATGTCTTTACCATGTGAAATCTTTTCTTCTGGGATTTATTTCACAATGTGTAAGAAGACAAATGTTAAGCAGTCAAATGTCTGTTTGACATGTGAGCTCAAATGTTAAATCCTCTGCTGTCAGTGGTAAGCAGTTAGGGTCGTAAAATGAGTCAGGAGCATAGTTAAATGGGATTCCAGTCAGAGAAATGGAATTACATTGAAGTAGTCACTCAGACAGAGGAGCAGGGATCAAACATTGGGCCCTAATGAAGAGTATCAGGATAAATTTCCTACTGGATAATAAGTTTTCAGAAGGGATTTATGCTTTCTTAATGGACTTTTATACATATTCCTGCCTGGACTGATGTTTATGAGACATTTTTCATAAAAAGTAGAAGGATGTGATCTCAATTACTTTTAATCATTCCTTAAAGGGTACCAAAGTACATACACAATATCAGAGAGCTCATTACCTAGAAACTATAAAATGCCTATATGTTTTCTTAAAAAAATAAAGAAAAATATCTATTACTGTTGCTGAGACAATCAAGAACAGTGTGGAAACCATGCTGAGAAACATCAGCAACATGTAAAAAGAAAATCCAGATAAGCATCTGGAACATCCTTCTTCAGTTTTTATATCACCTTTTTAATTTCATATGGACATTTATTTTGAGACATTTCCAATCATGTAATCCTTTTATTCCTCAAGATGGATCTGCAATCCTACTTACTCCTATCTTTTCCCTTCTCTGGTTCAAACTATTGCCCTGGTTTTAATCTGCTTTAAAATTTTCCTTAATAATTTGACTTCTCTTCTTCTGCCTCTTAATATACCACTGTTTCTTGTTCAAAACCAACCAAGCAAAAACCACAAAAAAACACCAAAACAAACAAACAAAAAAACAAATGTGTAGTTACCCTGCTTCTGCTTGCTCTCCATCCGCTTTTTTGTCATGGAATATATTGAACATATTGTCAGTTCACTTTCCTGAACTTGCTGTTCTGGATGTTTTGCAAGTTTGTTATTCACAAACTTTGCCTCCTCGTCCCCAGTTACATTATTCTCATAATGGCCATTAATTGTCTCTTTTATATTTACTGTCCTTTATTATTCTTCTACCTTGTTCAAATCCTCTCTCTAACTGTTTTGTTGACATGGATTCATGATCCTGCACTCATTTATTGTTCTTTGGTGACTGAGATTGTAAATTAAATGTATAATTTGCTAGCAGTTCTTCAGTTTCTCTTCTCCCTCGTATGTCACAATCCTACCTCTGGGGATCCAAATTTGGTCTCCTGTCTTTGATACAAAGAAATTGTCTATAAGACACTGATTATTTGTCAAGAAAACAGCACCTAGTTTATCTTCTTTTCACTGAAAGACTTACATTAATCACAGATATATTTATAGAGATTTTTCTGAACTCTGCAGAAAAGAAAATCCACCTTTAGATAGAGGCTGATTGACAGAGCATTTCAGGTAATACTGCTTTGTTGTGTTTGGTTGAGGTGGACTTCATTTTCTTCACAGCAGCCTATATGTCACTGTGGTTTGGATTTGTGACCAAAGCAGTGTTGATAACATGGGGATGGTTTAACTGTTGGTGAACAGTGCTTGAACAGTGTCAAAATCTTTCATATTTTTCATGCTGCCCTGCCAGCAAATAGGCTGGAGGTGCATCAGAACTTGAGAAGGGACACACCTAGGACAGCTGAAAACAACTGGTCAAAGGGGTATCCCATACCATATACTGTCATGCTCAGCAATAAAGCTGGATGGAGGGAAGTGCAATTTTTCCAAAGTAGCTGTTGCTTGGAGACTAGCATTGGTCTAGGGGTGGGAGGTGGTGAACTTTGCATCGCTTGGGATCTCTTTTGGTTTGGTTGGGATTTTTTTAATCCTTCCCTTGACTTATTAAAACTGTCTTACATGGAGGTTTTCTTCTTTTTTCTCGAGGTGCTTGGGAGAATTTGGGCAGGTAGTTAGGATAATACTCACCTGCAACAGTCTGGGACTTCAGACCTCAACATGTGTGCAATCCTGTTTGTGACACAGCACTTGATAAATGAATGCCTTGACTAAGACAAAGAGACACAACTTCTTGCACTGTGCTGAGTCCTGGCTTATACATACTAGCCCTCTGTTCAGCACCCTCAAAGTGGATGGTGAAGGGACTTCTGGTTTGTAGTTATGAAAGTCAGGTAAATGAGTGCTCTGACAGGAATAGAAGGGTGCTGCCTCCAGCCAAGTGGAGGCTGGTTTATTGGACTGTACAGATTTGATGGTATGTCAGACCCACATGATTATAAGGTTCTGGCGGACACCAGCACATCGTGTATCCTAATGCCATGAGGGTAAAAGGATGCTGAACACGTCTGGATTTTTGGAGTGACAAAGGAATTCCCAACAGTTGACTATGTTAGAAGGTAATTTGGGCCTAACAGGGAAGGAGTGGCAAAAACATCCTATTGCGACTGGCTGAAAGACTTCATATATTGTTGGCATAGACTACCTCTAGAGAAGGTACTCCAAGGACCCAAAAAGGCACTGGTGGGCTTTTGGTGTAGCTTCTGTGGGTATAGAATAAACAATGGTCTACCTTGCCTGGTGACTCAGAGGATCCTTTTTCTGTGGGACTGCTATGTGTCAAAGATCAGGAGATGCTGTTTGCTACCATTATGGTGCACCAGCAGCAATATCAACAACCAAGACTCCATAGTTCCAGATGGCTGGAACTTTCTAGGACACACTGTAGGTTGCTTCTTCCTCAGGAAAAAGGCAAACTTAATTGGATTACTTTTATTCAGGAATCTGGGTGCATTTGATAGGTAATGCAGAAGGTTAGGAAAATCTGAGGTGTACCTCAAGGAAATTTATGCTTGGGTGAAAATAACCCATTATTTGAATTGCATGATATCATGGTTATATGATGACATGGTTGTAGGTCAGAAGTACCACAATAGGAGCTACCTGAACCTCATAAGGAACCAGGGAAGTGCAGCAGTGACCCAACCTGAGCTGGTTTTGAAATCAAGCAATTCAACACAACACACCATACCTCCTGTCCTAAATGATCATTGCAACAGATCGAGCCCAAGTCATGGACTAAACGAACTGAATGGACATTTGAATGGGGATTGCTAATAACCTGAGGCAAAGTTATCTATATATATGTCAAAGGGCAGGGAAAGTGATGCTGGTGGTTGATGAGAATTCATTGAATATTGTAACACCCAGGCATGATTTAAATAGTATGGAGTAAGAAAGGATGGAGATTGTACTGGGTGTGGATGAGATGGTGTTAATTTTCTTCATAACAGTCCCTATGGTGCTGTGTTTTAGATCTGTGACCAAAACAGTGTTGAGAATACACTAATGCTTTATCTACTGCTGGACAGTGCTTGCACAGCATCATGGCTTTCTTTGGTGGGGAAAGTTTTCCCAAGGTAGCTGTTGCTCAGAGATTGGGTAGGCATTGTGCTGCTGGTGGGTGGTGGTGACTTATTGTCTTTGCATCACTTGGGTTTTTTTGTTTTGTTTTACCCTTATTAAAGGGTCTATATCTCTACGCAAGAGTATTCTTCTAGTGTAGAAAAAAAGTTTTTCTGGAAAATCAAACCCTTCTGATTTTCTCCCCTATTCCACTGAGAGGGAGCAGTGAATGTATGACTGGGTGAGGTCTTAACTGCTGTCTTGGGTCAACTCACCTCAATTACAAACAGCTGAAACCCAAATCTTAGAAAGGAAGCTGTTGGCTAGTACCTTCTATAATGAGAAATATGTCATTACACATTTTGATTAGCAGTGTTATTTCATTTTCATTTAGCTCATCCCATCAGACTGTGAATAGGACCAACCTGAAATTTTTTATTGTTTCTGGTTTACTATCTAGATCAATTTTGTAATGGATAAAGTAATAAAAAAAATTCTAGACAACATTCATACTGCTAAGGAGGATGACATTATAAATATATACCAAGGAATTACAAAATTATTATTATATATTATGAGAGAACATTGAAAGACACTTCAAAAGAAATGCTCCACTTTAGGTTCAACCAACCTTTACATTGCCTACTGGATCTTGTAATTCTGCATTATTCTGGTTTTTGTTTGTTTGTTTGTTTGTTTTTGTGGATGGAGTCCCTGAAAGAATTTATTTCCAAGTAAAGAGACTTGGTCACTTATCCAGGGGAGATCTAGTGGTAACTTCCAATGTTCTGAATATTTTGCAGTGCATATTTCCAGAGAGATGACATTCCAAAAGACCCATGTTGAAATTCACCAGAGGCAAAGCCCTAAGAATGGAGATTAATATATAGTTTATAAGCAATGCAAAATATATATTTCTTTTGTCCACACAGAATAAAGCAAAATATTTCAAATGAAATTCAATTAATGAGGTATAAAATTTTTCTTATTTTTCTGATACTATTTCTTTTGGTCAGTAAAACTGAATATTTTAACACATTTTTTAATTGTCATTTATGGAATTTTTCTTGAGAAGATATTACTCATGGAAAATTCTAAGCAAACCTTTATTCAGCTCCCTGACTATGATGACATAGTAAACTTTAATTTTTCAGAGTATCAAACTTTTCACTTTTTAGATAAGAAAATAACAGTCTTACATTACAATTTAAATTGTTATGCTTTTATGAATTTCAGTTAAACTTTACATTCCTACATAATTTTTGCCCTGTATACAATTTTTCTTTAGATTATAATTAAGCTCAGGGATGGTCATGTTCAGTAATTAAAACCACTTTATGTTATGTGACATTGTTGCTCATATTACAGAATTTTATGTCAAATGGAAAATGTTAACAAATGCTTCATTGCAAAATTCACACCTCTGCTGTTGAGGTTAAACACAACAAAATTTTACTGAGTTCATTTAGGTTTTATGGACAGAATGTAGCAGGTTTTGTGATATTCTTATATCAGATTCTGTAATTTCTCTATCTAAACTACACTAAAAGCTAACAATAAAAATAGGAAAGTGTTTCTTTCTTGTTCTCATCCTGTCTCTGATCTCTGTTTGAATTCATTGGGGTACTCTTCGCTCAGTTGCTGTGCTCTTTCCAGTAGTAGCATCTGGGATTCTTTCATCTTGCCAAATTGTTTTTATTTTTTATAGCACTCTTTAAAGAAATTAAAACCAGAAACAGACCTTACAGCATTTAAAAAAAAAAAAAAAAAGCTATCCTTCAGCAGTGATAGTAAGAATTGCTCATAACATCCTCCCTAATGTTCACTGATAGGGTTTTATACAAGATCTCTTAATCCATCTTGTAAAGGAAGGCAGCTCTGCTTTCCTCATTTTATAGACAGTCATAGCCATGTCCGAAGGGTTCATGGGTGCTTCCAAGCTCACTTTTGGAGAAACTGTGTTTTGAAGAAGATTCTTCCATTTTCACAATGGAAGAATCTCCATTCAGAATCATTGATCTCTGTTTGGCAATCCTGTGAAGAGCCCTTTCACCCTGGAAAAGGCCAGTCATTGAAAACAAGGCAGAAGTATGCTGAAAAGTTGTTAACAGCAGAGCGCTGGCTGTAGTTAAGGTGCTCACTGGGCTGCCAGTGTCCCTTGAGCTGTAATGTCAGCAGATTTGTCACTTGCTAGTCCTGTTCATACCCTGAATTCATAAGGCACATAGGAAAGTTCTTCCCAGATTGATACTAGGGACATATTTTGTAGCCAAAGAGAACATTTTTCATTTGAGGCAACATCTCAAATTTCATAGACAAGACAGTTGTTTTAAAATTTGCTCTACATGGAGAATGCATAGCTATTCATATAACTTAGACTTTTAGAAGACTTGGAAATATATTTTATACCATCATTCTCTGAAAATTCCCTGTCTACTTGTTACATGTGCATTATTTCTATCCAACTTGTGTTTTCATTTGCTCTGGCTAAACACTGTCTATTACAGTTGTCTTCCTACCTTCAGCAATGGTGACCTTCATAAGAGGGAAATTAGCAACATCTATAAGATCATTTAGAAACTGTGTGGAGGAAATTTTTTTTCTTAACTTAGGAGCAGGATTATTTTTTTCCCTCAACCCTCTTTCATTATTCTGATAGCAGTTTGGAACACTTGCTCCTCTTAAACAGTTTAATCTTGGCTTGCTCAGCAACATAGCATGTAAAAAACAAGCTGGTTTTGTCTCTTTTTTTCCCAAGAATTCAAAAAAAAAAAAAAACAAGACAGAGAACAGTCTAGAAGCTTACGTTATAGTCTACAGGCTTAAGTTATACTGCAGTCTGAACTGAAATAAACACTTACAGCTCTTAAAAAAGAAAGGAGAGTGATGCTCATCAGTAGCCAAATTCTACTTTTTTTTTTTTTTTTTTTAAAAGATAACTCTCAAAGCTTGCATGACTGTAAATCCTAATGATAATAAAACATAGGATATTTTTATCTGGTTTTAAATGTGTTCCTTGAAACACTAGTTGCTTCAGACTGAATACAGTACCACAGCATGCCTGAGCAATTTCAGTGACCTATTTGAAAAACAAATGTGAGAATTATCAAGAAAACTATGGCTCCTGTTTATCACCAGAATTTAGGAGGTAGTCTATGACACTAAGAATTGCCTGAGCAGCTAGGAGGCTGCAAAAGAAGAAAACTAGCTATGACTGCAGGGGGTGAAGGAAGTAATGTCTGAAAGCTATGAAGAAGCTTCTTGCTATAAAACAGAATTTAGTAGATTCTGATGACGTTTATTGTACCTCATTATTTCTAGAGGGTTCCTTCGAAGTTCATTCTTTTATTGAGACAGGCTTTGTGTAAACAGCAAAAGAGATAGAACATCAAAATACTTTCTCGTTTAGATAGAAAGAAAAAAAAAAAAAGAAAGAAAGATGATAATTTTGCCAAATTCACAGAGCAGGCCTTGGCACTGAGCAGAGCCTCTCTTCTCTGATGGCTTTACAGCCACGTTATTCTTTCTAGGCATATCACACCATCATTTTGTTTAAGCACCATTTTTTTGAGGGGAGGACACACGACTGTGTTTGTTTTGGTTTTTTCTTATTTATTTAGTCAACTATGCCATTGCCAACATTTTTGTTGGAAGAAACGTCCTTTCTTAATCTGATGAGTTATAACACAACTTGGCCTGTGAGAAGCAGTGTCAGCTGCATTGACTATATAATTCCTTGCTTTAAAATGGGTAAAATTAAAAAATATCAGAGGCACATAAACTCATGACAACATCACAAAATATTCTAGGTAATTCTCCATTAAGAAGAAAACAGCTTCTGTTCTGGTACATCTCCAGGAGCATAGGCAGATCTTTCTTCAGCCATAAGGTTAATCTAAGCCAGAGGTTCTTCAGCTGCAGTCTTTTGAACATTCACAGTACTTGAAGGCAGGACAAAAAGAGATCCTGTAGGAGTGGTACAAACATCATGTTCATCTTGGGACTTCTATGTGTTCCCTTTCATATATGTACCATGGAATAGCTCCAAACATGGAGTTACTGCCTTTCAGCAACACCTGCTTCTTACAGTTGTGTGAAATTAAACTATGTAGATGAATGCTATCAGAAGCAGAATCTGCATTTACAGCTAAAGGTGTAGGAAGAAGAGCTGAGCTAAAGGCTCAAATACCATAAAACCATAGAGTTGTAAAGTATATTGCCTTAATTGAGCCAGATGAAGAAGTCCACATAATTGTACTGAGGTGCTAGAGGAGTAGAGTTTAGACAAATATGAGCAAACAACTTAAGTCTGGATTAGAAATCCAAAAGTAGAAGTCAAATGAGAATATACTGACCTGGGCAAACACAAGGCAGAAATCAGCAGTGACTAGGATGTGCATAAATCCTTGCCCAGGTGAACCTTCAAGCCCTTCAATCTCATCTCTCCTGACAGCAATTAACTAAGAAAACCAAAGCCACTGTTGTTTCTCCAGTTCTGCTCCACACAAAGAACGAAAAATTCTGAAAGCTATTATCTAGTTAGCTTGGGTGGTATGGGCTCCACGTTTGCAGATGAATGGCACGAAAATTTTGTTATGGAGCTTTTATTTACTTCCTTTAACCAGACTCGGTAAATAAAGCACATACACACAAGTACATGCCACACACACTCAAGTGAGTTCAAAGGAAATTATTCTTATTGCAAGGGCATAAATAAAAAATTAAGAAATGCTGTAATGAATGCTACTGTAGAAATTTCATTCACACTCTCTACATGTAAATATTACATACAGCAATAAATAGTATGCAATCATAAAACTAAAGGTTATATCATAATGTTGAGTTAATCATAAGGGAGCAGAATTAAAGTTTCGTAGACAGTCTTCATTCAGACACATGTAAACAAGGAATACTTTGCCATTATTGTCCTCATAATTTATATTTTTGTTCAGTAGTATAGCATATATCAGTAAAGGAATATTTGATCAAATTCTTTTGATAAAACTGCTTGTAAGATATTATTATATTGAAAAAATATTTTGAATTTTCTCTTTCCCACCTGCACAATTTTAAAAATTCTTTTCAGCTGTGGGCTTTTGGTGGGCTTTTATTTATTTACTTTAATTTTTATTGTTATTTAGTGTCATCAAGATACTAAACATTGGCTTTAACAGCTTATCTTTTTGGACTGAGCCATGAAAACTGGAGAAAGCTGCAAAACACTTTCATGTTACAGCATATTTTGGATAGGACAGTGTCAATTATATCAGTGTATTCTGATAATAAGAAACAAGTATCATAAAGGTAAATTTTTCTGTTTAGGCATATCCATTAACCAAACCCTTGTATCCATTCATTAGAAGCTCTGCAACATGTCTGAAATTACTAATTCCTGAGCTGCCATGTGCTGAACAAATATTTTTATGTAACAAACCTACCTGTCTTGCAGGATACACACTGTATTTGAATTTAAGCCTACCTTCTCACAATTTTTCCTCATGCATCACTTCTTCTCCCCCTGCTGACAAAAAGCATTTAGCTCTCCCTGCACGTCTGTTGCTCCATCCTAACCTTTTCCAAAATGCTGGAATGGCATCTGGAGTAACCCGCTGGTTTCTTGTTCTTTGATACCAGTAGTGACAAAAACGAACTTTACTCATGAATGGCAAGAACTGAAAAGCAATTACTTGCACATTAAATTAAATTTTATTTCTCATTTTAGATGTATCATTTCATGCTGTTTACTGCCATTTTTACCCGTTGATGAAAGATTATAGATGATTTTTTCACCGCTCATTAAGTACCTTTTATTTCAAATAGAGGTTGGTTGGTTAAAAGGAGAGTTAATGAAAATCTTTAGAAAGGAATAAAAGCCTAGCATGACATAATAGTTGCTAAAGTTAACTGCAAATTTCTTTATAGTCAATATAGCTCATCTGTCCAATCAGACTGTAACAGCCTGTAGTAATGCTGTTTGTCTTTCACAAGACCCAAACAATATACGATGGAAAAGCACATTCATTATCAATTAAGTGTGAAGAAATTAAGGCTGAGGCACAGGAAGCTAGGTTTCAGAGTCATGTCAGCAAGACAATTTAATTAGGAATGGAACATAAATTAAGATCAAGGCACCTAAAAGTTGAAAATTCAGCTCATGCTAAAGGCAGCAGACTGATGTTTCCTCTATACTTAAGCACCCTATTCTCTCTTAGTGCCTGCTATCATTATTGGAGCACAGATGGTGAAAACATGTACTGTTCAGATTTACTATGTTCATTCACAAGGATGTTAGTTAAGAAAATTGTGTTAGTCTAAACATTATAGCTCCATTTATTATCTTTTTCAACATTTTTTTTTCATTTTTCGATACTAAACTAAATAAACCTGCATTTGCAGTTACCAAAATGTTCTGTATACTTTCTCATCATGGAAAGCACATGATGGCTGGATTGCAGACATTGCAGAACAAGGTAATTAAAATTACAAACCTTAGAAACACATCTAATTTCCTTAATGATTCCTAATGTCTTCTCCAGAGTCATTACAGCCATTGTGTAAGTATGCTGTTATAGAGGTATTCGACATGATCTTTACTTGATCATCTCAAATTACTCCTCACTGACAAGTCATTTGCTGTTGCAAGGTTGTGTTACTGAAAACTTTTGGGGACTCACCGATTTAACAGGTGCTAGCAGCAACAAAGGGACTTGTGTTCCAAGTTAAAAATAGGTGCACCATATAGTTTTATTAAGAATTTAGGAGATGCATAAGTGCAATATTAATAAATATTGCAGATTATTTTTCATTATAGACCTAAAAAGACAACTTGAAGAGATAAAATATAATTATCTTGCTTTCATAAAAGAACCTAGAAGAATAGCTGAACACAAAGTAAAATAACATCCCATAACAATGAATAAAGGTCCTGAAATAAGACTTTCAGCTTGAAATTGAACAGATTTTCTAAAGTGCTTAGTATCAACATAAAGGACTATTTGTATTTTAATATAACTTGGAAATTAATTAACTGAAATTCTCATTATTATAACCTTTAACTAAGTCTGTATTTTACTAGATATCCTGCAAGTTTTCAACCCGTATTATATTATGCTGAAATTACTGCTTCATTTTGTCCCTGGTTTGTGTGTGTCTGTGTGTACATGCATGCACGTATCCTAATCAGCTTTCTTCTACCTATTACTCCCTTTCATCTCCTGCAGACTGATAAGATATTAATTGGAAAGCATTAACTTAGCTTTTAATTCAGTCATAGTCTTTCTATTTTTACACTAAATACTGACAAATGTTTTGACACCACTTCCCCTTTTGTCTTCGCCTTCAGAACTGTCATTGTTTTTGCCCCTCAAACTGAATAATAGGTGATTGTTAATTTTTTTTAATCAGATCTTGCCTACTTTCCTCTTTTTATGTAGTTTTATCATAAGCTGCCTAATTAACTTATCTGCTACCTAATTTTTGTAGTGTTTTACAACATATATAGATTTCTTAGAGATTTGCTAACCAAAATGAGAAAAGTTCAAAAGGCACAGATAAAAGGGCCTGATTTCTCATCTAATCCTTACTATCAGTTGTACCATGTACATTCCCTTGAATATATACTTTACCATACTATGAAACCACTGAAATCCAGTCCTGGGCATAGGTTAACTGGCTGCAGAAGCCTAACAGTGCACAACTTGTTTTGAATTAAAATCAATTTACCAATTCCATTCCTTCTCCGGTAGCTGGATAATAATATTTATCTGTAAGACAGTCACAGAACACCATGAAGATGGATGGTCTTCTAGCCAAATTTAGCTTTTGGTAAATGAAACAGAGCTCTGAATTTGGCATACTCCATACAGCATAGTCTAATTTGTAATACATAAAATACATACTTTAAGAAATGGCATTTTTAAGTTCAAGCAAAAACTATACATCAGAAATACTGACTACCTTCAAGTTTCCCATTTCTTAATTGAAAATGCCCACATATTTGGCCACATTCATCTTTCAGACTACTTTAGATCTCCTGGGGAAAAAAGGACAAACCCATGAGGTGCAGAGAAATGTACCTGCATTAACAGAGAGATATTGATTAATCATGTGAAGCAGATCAATGAAGAGTAAGAACACACTCATGGACATTTGTTACAGTGGAATCTGGATTTACCTGGACTACATGGCAAACCAGCTCAGTGTTGGCAAATGTGTATGTAAATAAATCCACTCCAGAAGCGCTGACTCACAGACATTACACATCATATTGTGTCAACAGTATCAGCAACACATTTTTAATTTTTTCCCACATTCTTCTATAATGGGCACCCTATTCACTTGGAAGCACAAGGAAGATGAGCTGCCACATTATATTTGTAGCTCTTACCAGTTTATCAAGAGGGAGACTCTGGGACCATGAAAAGCTCCACAGATTCTCTTTCAGATGCACCAGGCTTTCTAGATAGACTGTAGCTTTGTCATTCAAATAACCCTGAGGACTGGTGTTTTTGAGAAATAGAAGCTTTGTTCTCTATCATCTATGGCTTGTGTCCTTCCTTTCTCAGTCTCATGAGCAGCAGCTGAGAGAAAAGAGGTCACTGAAGCCCATTAATTACAGACCTGGAACTGCACCACTTTCATAATCCCAAAATAGCAAAGCTTACATAAAAACATTAACAACATGAAATTAGAGAATATTGGAAAAAACTAGCATGACGAAGGTTCAGTGAAGGTAAACAAAAACTGCATTTAAACAACTTTGCATATAGGCAAAACATTAGACTGCCGACAATGCTGTAATTAACAAGAGAAACAATTCCTTTTGTAATAGTAATATTGCTCTAAAGTCAAACACTTTAGGAATAAGCCATCTTCTTTAAAACCGTGGGTTATTGTTTCTTGTGTTGTACCAGTGCTGTTCATTGTTATTGTACCAAAATTAAACACAGCTTCCATGGAAACCCAGAGCACTACAAGTCTTTGCTAAGTCAGACCTCAGCAATGGCAGACATAAAAGAACCCAAGCAACAACAGCACAACTACAAAACCTTAAGCAACAATACTCTCTTTGCATTTTGCTGCTTATGTCAAAGTGACCTAAACCCTTACACGGTTCAGATCAACCCTGCAATACAAGATCCCATCAAACTAATGGAAATCAGGAAGGTTCTTAATGGGATATAGAATCATAGAATCCTTTAGGTTGGAAGGGACCTTTAAGATCATCAAGTCCAACCATTGAGCCATTAGGGTTCTAAAGTCCTCTGCTAAAACAGATCAGAATCTATCAGGGTTGGAAGGGACCACAAGGGTCACCCAGTTCCAACCCCTCTGCCATGAGCAGGGACACCTCCCACTAGATCAGGCTGCCCAGAGCCTCATCCAGCCTGGCCTTAAAGACTCCCAGGGATGGGGCCTCATGGATGACCAGAAGTTGAGATCAATACAAATCTGGTGTACTTTTTATAGAAGGAATACCCACAGATGGGTTTTGCTTCTAAGTTGTGATGGCAGTGATATAAGGAAACAAACTAGAA
>NW_008625461.1:0-459 GCF_000691845.1 Merops nubicus | reverse complement strand
AATTTCACACATCATTGGAAACAATAATAAACATACAGCAGGGAGCCCCAGGATGGAAGCTGGAAGGGGCAGTGAGGCAATGGTCCACACTCACCTAAAACTGAGATCCTGTTCATGTGAACATCTGAGGAGTTTCCTTAGCAAGAGTGGGCAATAGTCATCTATCAACTTACTTAGACACTTCAACATAATGGAATTGCTCAAGAGGGGCCACAGTCAGAACAGACTTTATTCCTTCTTCATACTGTTTTGTTTATATTGTTCTACACCTATGTGACACCATTAACATCACTAGACCTGTTTCTCTTCTCTAGAAGTGAGAGAAGGATCTGTACAGGTATTCAGATGAGAATGTCTTCAATGTGAATGCTCTATCCAGGAAGATATCCAGGGTCCCACAGATCAGGGAGGGGTGGTGCTGGCCCAGCAACAGGGGTCAGCTCTGGCCTCAGGAAACGT
>NW_008625460.1:1869-4256 GCF_000691845.1 Merops nubicus | reverse complement strand
CCCCCCCCATTAGTAAAAGGCAGATCAAAATCTTAATTCCTTGTCCTGTATTTAGATGATGCCTTTTTGCTTGCTACCTTATCCCGTTGTTCAGTGTGGTAGTGCAATACACTGTTTCTTACAGCAGTTTAGTTTTGGTCCAGTGTTTCAGAGGAACCTAACAACTACAATAGTAATGGCTGAACCTTCTTCATTTTTGTGCAGAGGCCAAGAGAAGAACTAAAAGAAAGATAAAGCACAACCCTGGGAGCAGCTGATGGTTTTGGTCCTCCATAAGGTGAAGCTGCCCAAAGAGATCACTAGGCAGTAGCTAAGTTTTTCCAGCTTACTGGAGAAGAAACCATTACAGTTGTTTCAGAACCACAGTAGAGCTGTCTTGTTTTACAGAAAAAGTCCTCAGTTACTCCCTTCTAATTTGAGTGCTGTTTTTTGATGTGAGGAATGTTGACTTCTGCACAGAGGTATGATCAAAACTCTACAATATATCATATATTTTTTTTCTAGTCTTTATGAAACAAAAACAAACAAAAAAAACCTTTTAGGTCTTGGCTAGTTTTTCTTATTAAATATGTCTTGGCACTTGACTAGATTATGGAGTAATCACTTGCACAACATCATCCTTTAAATAGGTCAGCCAAAACTCTATATCCAAATACACTCTAAGTATTGCTTAGATCTCACTTAGAGTTTTACAGTTGGGGTCTGTCTCTCTAATGGTCTGAATCAAAACTGTGGATGCATCCAAATACCCTGAAGCAAGGGTAGTGCAAATGCAAATGCAGTCTGTCTGGCACAAGTCTTTCATTTTCAACTAAGGCTTCTTTTTCCTTCTTTTTCTTACCCCCCACCCTTCCTCACCCCCCCCCCTTCAATTAAAGCAAAAGCACGTTATTTCATGAAATCTAGAAGAGATTATTACCAGGATGGGTGATATTTGTATGTGAAAAATTATAAAGCAACTAACTTGCAATGCATGTTGAGTGAAACCAATGGAGAAGAGTAAGAACATGGAAATACAGCACATATGTTTTGTAAAGAAAATCTATTGTCCTCTCTGGGAGGCTTTATTTCCCCAGCTTTTTAGGCAATGCTTCTTTGGCCCATAAATCAGTATGCAGGAGGTCCTGGTGCTCAAGCATGTTATTAGCTACAGTTGCAGAAGGGTTATATTTGTAGTAAGATGGGTACCAATGGTCTGGAAGAGACCTCACATTACAGTACTTGTGACTATTTGAGGTAATCATGTTATATACAATGCTTATTGTTTTAATGTGACTGATATTTGCCTTTCTATCTTAAAAGTGGAGTCAGAACTCTAATTAATCCTGAACCAACCATCACAGTGATAAATTTTCCAGGAATTATGCAAACTGAGACTCATTTTTTCAGTGATTTTGTAAAGTCTCCCCTTTACTTCATTTTTTCTTTTTTTTGACTTTGCATTGTTGCCACAGACAAGTACAGGATAAGATCTTGGTATTTGTTATGTCTTGCCCTCCAGGATATAATTTTTCTTAACTACCTTTAATTGAATGGAATTAAATTTACTTTATAAGTCTGCAAAATACAAGGTGTGCTCAGATGCCTAAGTACATCCATTAATGTTTGCGTTAACCCAGGTCTAGTTTTGTGACTGAGCTGTCTGGAATAGCATACCAGAACTTGGTTTTGGCATACTGGAACCTGTCTTCTGGCAGCAGGTATTTGTACTCTGGCATTTCCTTTTATAAAAGAAATTAACTTCATATTTACAAATTATTCTGTGCATAATGACAAAAGGGATTTATAGATACTTTCTTCTTCTGTTGTTGCCAATGTAATAATCCGTTGAGCACTTAAATCTGCTCTTTTTGCATTGCAATCTGCCTTTATCCTTCCTGCAGTGACATCTCTGCTGCTCCATTGATCTCACAAATAAGTTTTCCACATTGCGGTAGATTTCAGCTGCACCTTGTCTTCCACTGTGTCTCATTCTGTCTTCACTATTGCGTCCTCCAGGCCAACAAACATGTACTATAGTGACAGCTTTACTTCTGTGAAGAGTAGTGCTGGGAAATAAAAAATATATTATCCCAAGCTAGTCACATGCCTTCCCTAACTACAAGCAATTTCAGTACTTTATCTTGCCCTTTATCTTCTCCTCATTCACCTATTCTACTTTCCCTTTTTTTCTCATCCCATCCAAACTTGGAGAGTGAGGGGTTCATGCCAAAGGCAGCTTTCTCCTTGTGCTCTAGCTCTAACACACCTGTGGGTGTTGATAAATAAATCCTGTTCAGGCAGGAAGGCAGGGTGCTGCCCAGAGGACTGCACAGGCTGAAGGTTTTAACTGTTTTGCTGTCTGTGACATGCTGGCAGAGTGCTGCTCTTGCCTGCAGCTCAGTGAC
>NW_008625460.1:0-1838 GCF_000691845.1 Merops nubicus | reverse complement strand
AAGAGCGTCTCAGGCAAGACTTGACCTTTCCATCTCATTGCATGGGTGTCTGAGCCAGTGGTAGTGCTTTTGTCCTGGGGCAATGCCAGCAAGTCCCTCCAAACTCCTCTGCACTAAGTACTGTATATAAATACTGTGCAAGAGTAGCCCTCACCTCAAATAAGTCAGCCTTTATTACTGTGTGGTTTTCAATTTAGCCTAAGTACCAAAATTAGGACAGTCTGCACATGAGACCATGAGAAAGGAGATGCACTTCTTACATTCCCATGCTGCAAACGCCAAAATCTGACCATAAGTTTTGCAGCTCTTTTTTCAAAGTCGTAGTTATTATTGGCGTGATTCATTTTTTGTTTTGTAATAGTACCCAGATGTCCCAGCCAGGGTTCCGCAGTGCTTAACACCATACAAGCATGTAAGATGAAACATGCTCTGCTCTGCAGAACTTAAAATTTAATTTAGGAAGCAAATACAGGATCGTAAATAAGGTGAGTTGGTCACCAGGTTGTCTGGTTGCTGTAGGCTGACACATCTCGCCTAGGAACGGTGCTAAATCATGCACCAGCACTGATACAGGAGAGCATCCATCAGTAGCCCACTTTGGCTCTGTCATCAGCCATTAGCCACTGTCAGTGTCTTGCAGGCTTTGCACCAGGAGCGAGTCCTGAACCAGAACCTGGAGTCGATTGGATAAATCTAGCAGACAAAGCCATGCAGACTGAGGGGGAAGCATACAACATGATTAGGAGTTTTTTATTTATTGCCATAACAAAGGGACAGGAAATCCCTGGCAAAGTCATTTTGATAGGCTTGGGGAACAAAAGCCACAGAAAAATGTTAAGAGGGAAAAAAAAGTCTCCCTGGTGCAGCAGTTAAGGAGGAAAATTCCAGTCAGACAGGAGATGTTCAGCTCTCCATGAGGGCACAGTCTAAGAAAGACTAGAACTGAAAGAATGACGGAGAAGAAAGGGATTTCAAAAGGTTAGACAATTTTATTTAATCTAATAATAATTCCTCCCTGGATCTGAAACACCTGATTTCCTATTTTCTATTCATTAAATACTAAACACTGTACCAAATATACTATTTTATGAATAAAAACTTTTTTTTTCACGGATGCTTTTCATTTAATTGACCATTTGGTGGCAGTACACGTTAGCAGCAATCTTCACTTTGGGGATGATATCAAGTTCTTCTTTATGGTTGTATCTCAACTTTCTTCCTCTCAAATATGTCAAATGTAGGAACCAAATCTTGATATAAAGTCTTCAATTCTAAGAGATGAATGTTTACTCTTAAAGCCCTCTCAGAAAAACAGGTAGAAGGAAGATTCATAAGAAGAAAATGCATTGTAAGCTTTTTATTAACATTTCATAGTACATCTTTCAGCTACAATGAAAACAGTTCATATTTGGTTCTTGCCATTGTTCCTTCTAAGGGAATGTGACATTTTCATAGGAATTACACTTATTGTGAAGTATCAATGGTATGCCTGCTTCACTTTTTTCATTTACATGCAAAAATAAAATGAATGCAAGTTAAACAAAATTAATGGCATGCATGCAAAGAAGAAATTCCATCTATATGGAGAAAGCCATAACCAGGATTTCTTCAGGGACTCCTGCTGTCCTCAGTAAGAGGCGTGTGTTGTCATACTCCTGCAAGGCAAAGTACACTGCACCATGAGTGAACAGTTTTATCTGGTATGGTTTAGGAAGACACACAATATCCTGTTTTTAATGCAGCACAGGTGTTGGCAGATCAAGTTACCAAGTCTCATTAAATCATATATATAGTAATTAATTCAATTTTCTATTGCTTAGAATCATAGAATCCTTTAG
>NW_008625459.1:2042-2380 GCF_000691845.1 Merops nubicus | reverse complement strand
AATGGGAAAGTAGAACCGGGGTCCCCCCTCTGCTGCCCACAGGGTCTGGGCAGCGCAGCCCCACTCCTGTCGGTGCTTCCCTATAGCATCAGGGTGGGGAGGTGTGGGGTCCCCCGTGTGCAGCCCACCCTGCAGCAGGAGGAACGGGGAGGAACGTGGGTTTGCCCCCAGGAGGGGACGATGAGGCTCAGGGCAGTGGGGTCGGTGGGGTTCAAGAGGCACCATGCCAGCCCTGAGCCCCGGGGTCAGTCGTGGTGCTTGTCCCTAAAGCCGCGCTGGGGCACGTCCACCACCCCTCGCCCCGGTGAAGGGGCCAGTTCTGCCCAAACAGGTGCTGG
>NW_008625459.1:550-1896 GCF_000691845.1 Merops nubicus | reverse complement strand
GTGTCCAGCACCAGCACAGAGCCCTCGAGGCTGCCAGGCAGCCCAGGTTGCCCCAAAACGGGCCACACGTGCCCTAGGGCTGCTCTTGCTGCATCTCCAACACGTGGAGCTCCCGCTGGGAACACGCGGCCGAGCACACGGCACAGCCCGGCCATGGCAAAGGGCTTCCTTGGCTGCAGGGCCACAGCACCCAGGCCCGGCTCCAAGCAGGGGCATCATGCTCCCTCTCCTCCAGCTCCTCGTGGAGCTTTGACCTGGATAAATTGCTCTGTGGTTACCCTCAAGAAATCCAACCTGTTGAACAATGACTCCCACTGCAGCACTCGCCCCGTGCCAGGACTTCTTGGGGCTGTGGGTTGGGGTAGGACTCTGAATTTTAGGGGGCTGGGGACCTGGTGCTGTCCCTGTCTCACCACCATGTCTGGTGCTGGCAGCCTCTGGGATGCTTGGGGACAGCCGGAGGGGTGGTGGGGTCAAGGACAGTGGCGTGGCTGCAGCCAACCCCTCCAGGATGGGCTTCCTCGGGATCTGGTTCCTGCCACCGCACCGGAGCGTGGCCCCTGCGCCCTTCCCTGCGTTAATTTGAGCCAAACTGAGCAAGGACAAAATCTCTCCGTCAGGGCATGGGGTGAGAGACACTCGACAGAGATCCCAGATCTGACCCGAGCGTCACCGGTGGCACGGGCACCACCGCCCTCGTCGCCACTCTGACTCAGTGACACAGTTCCCTGCTGGCTCCTTCCCTCCCCACAACTCGGGTTTCTAGTGGACTTTCCGTTGCATTTGGCTTTTTGGGGCTGTTTGTTGTCAGTTAGTTATTTTATTATATTTATTGTTAGAAATAAGGCTATTTTTAGCACCCTGTTGGTTTAGATAGAGATGGGATTAGTCATCTCACCAAGAGCTGTTTGCAGTCTCTCCTCAAGGATTCTCTGGCGTTTGTTTTCCAATCAACTGAGATCATGTATCCAAAGAAATAAAAAACAAAAATAGTCGTAATAATGCACAGCAGCCGAGCTCTGGTGCCTCTCCGTGAGCTGCGGAGTGGAAACGAGGGAAGGATCCAACCCAGGATATTTATGAGACGAAGACGAGAACATTACTATGAACCTCAAAGTATTTTGGAAAGTCAGTTTGAGCTGTATTTTTTCTTTTCCCTTGGGAACCGAATGCTGAGTAACTCCCTTCCCACACGAGGCCGATGGCTCCGTGCAGCTGGTGCGCAGCCTCTTGACAGTGGAAATTGCTTTCCCTTGCCCCATGCCAGCGGGTAGGAGGCAGGAGGATTCCTGGGTCTTCCAAGATATGCAGCCACCTACACCCTCAGGCTCATAAAAAAAAAAAAA
>NW_008625459.1:0-519 GCF_000691845.1 Merops nubicus | reverse complement strand
TATGCAGCCCCCTACCCCCGCAGGCTACTAAAAAAAAAAAAAACAAACCAAACCAAGACACCCAAAAACATAAAGTGGGGAAAAAAATCTGCTCCTTTGCCGCACCGAGCGCTGGGGGGATGAGAGGAGCTGTTTGATGGCTGGTTTCAAAGCCAAGAGGCCAAGAGCAGCAACCCGTGTTGTGGAGCAGCATCTCTACCCTTTTTTGCTGTGACTTTTGGGTCACTTTTAGCCACCATACCTCCCTCTGAGCCGAGAAGGAGCACAGCTCCCACGCTGGATTTGGGGAGGCCGGTCTGGCTCTTAAAAAATGTGAGTCAGACACAGCAAGAATCCGAATCCATGGCTCGTTGCATCGCTCGCTGGCGTGGAAGTGCCATCGCCAGTGCCCTTGGGATGCTGCAGAGCTTTAAGCAAGGGAGGGGGATGTGGGTCACCTGCCAGCCCCACACCAGCGGGACCCTGACCCCGGGGGTGGGTGGCGATGCCCTCGGTGGGGGCACAACCCGCCTTGGGGGA
>NW_008625458.1:1937-4399 GCF_000691845.1 Merops nubicus | reverse complement strand
TTGTGTTGTGTGGGTTTGTTTTTTTTTCTCTCAAAGGAATGTACTTCTCTTGAGCTTGGAGGAGTTGTTGGAATATTTACCAGCTCTCTTGGGGCCCCTCTACTGCCCTAGCGCATGCAATTATTCTAAGTAGATCTTTGAAGAGGACCAAGTTAGCCCTTTTAAAGTCCAGGATAGAAATTTTACTTATTACTGTGAGAAACAGACATTTCTCCTTTATTTTCTGGCTTTTTCAGACTCCAACACCCAGCCTCCCCGGCAGGGCTTGGGAATCTCGCGAAGATTCCCCCTGAGGTTTCAGCTCCTCAAGATAGATTTATTGATAAGAAAAGTTATATTAAGCATGGATCTTCCGGAGTTTGCTCTCTTCTCCGGGGGACCAGCTCCACGGCAGACCTTCTCACAAGGATGCAGCCCTAGCATTGGTAAGCTTAAGCCCGTGTGCTTGCTCGTTCAGTTGAAGCACGCAGTAATGGGGGACCGTACGCCCACAGTCCCCCCCTTCCTGGCGCCGCCACCCAGAGGCGGGTGAAGCCAGCTGGGCCGGCAACTCGACCAGCTGAGCCATGCCGTGCCATTCTGAACTGGACTGACAGTACCGCACAAACCTGTGCCGGGCCAAGCTGAGCCGGGCTAAGCCGAACCAACCCAGAGCGTGCAGTCGCAGCCGCCGCCACGCTGCCGCTTACTGCTAGTGCGCGCTGTGCCTCCCTTCCCCCCCTGGAGCCGAAGCTGTGGTACCTGCATTCCCAGCTGCTGCGGCACGCCGCAGAGCTGTGTCTGTGACTCCCTGCTCAGCGATCCTGGACAGGAAGCCGCAGCCTCTGCTGCCTGCGCCGCACCCAGACTGCGTGCATGTCCCATGGTGCCACCATTTTGGGGATGGTCACTTCCCAGACACCAACTCCTGGGAGGCAACAGTCCGGGGACTTCTGGCCATCATCATCCTGAGCGCCAGAACTTACTGTGAGCTACAACTCCCAGCGTTCTCATCACTCCCAAGGGGCTTTTGGCTGACGCCATCTTGGGGGCTGAGACTTTGATCTGACAAACCGTTTTTTTTTTCCTTTTCCTTTTTTTTTTTTTTTCCTTTTCCCTTTCCCTCACCCTTTGACCAGAGCTATCCTATAATAAATTACTTTTTTGGACATAATGGACATTGGTCTCAATAACAGGTTATTGAGCGTGGTGAGGGGTTTCAGTTTTACCTCTCGGGAGGCGAGCGCCACGCATGTGTCTCGGCCTCCGTTCCAATACTTCCTTTTCCCCCTGGGTGGGGAGAGAGTCACGAATATCCTGACCTGGTACCCTTTGGTACCAGTTCGTGACATTTTGGTGTCAGAAGTGGCATCCCAGGGTTCCTTGGAATCCCAGACCGTGCTCTTAATTGGATATTTCTTTTTTTTTGTTTGTTTGTTTTGTTTTGGTTTTTGTGTTTTTGTAAATGAGACCAGAAGTAAAGATGAGTGCCCCCACTGGGGAAACTGAGGCACCAGATGTTCCCCGTGCGGAGGTCACTGGGGAAACTGAGGCATGGACTGTTGTTAGTGCAGAGCCAATTGGGCCTCCAGGGCCTCCAGAGACCTCAAAAACTCCAGAGAATACGCCAGACACTGACAAGGGGATGCCACAGGAAGCTGAGGATGTGGTGAGGAGGACAGAGTTTGAACCAAAAATGAAAGAAGATAAGGCTTAAGGGTAAAGCCTCGCAGAAAGATGTGGAAAAGTTGCAGCAGGGTGTTGATTTGTTGCAGCAGCAGAGTGAGGTGTTGCAATGAGAGCATGAGGTGCTGCAACACGGACAGGCGAGACTGGACCAGGGACAGGAGAAGCTGCTACAGGGACAGGAGAAGCTGCTACAGGGACAGGATAAATTGCAGCAGGAGATGAAGGAGATGCAGCAACAAATCATGAAATTGATGGGGCTTAAGCCCGTAAGTGCACCCGAGCCAGATGATTCGCATCGGAGTTGTCAAGAGGAGATTAAAAGACTGATGACAAAGTGGGAAAACACACATAACACCAGCTGGTGGACAGGAGCAGTATATCCTTTGGCTGTGAGAGAATAATACCATGCTCAAGTGCGACCTTGACAAGTCGCGAACCCTTGTTACTAAAACAATGGAAGAATGTAACGAAGTGCGAGCTGAGGCTCTCATGTTACAACAAGAACTGAAGGATATGCAAGAGGAAGAAAATGAATATATTACTGCCCTTCCCCAAGCAATAAGTTAGGATATTTGCCAATCGCTGACACGTCTGTCTTTCGAGCAACAGCAACTGGATGGGCAACAGCAAAGACTAGCCCCTCCTCAGCCACAACTAGCATCCCCACTGCCACAACCACCGGCTCCTCCTCAGCCACCATCAGTTGTTCTTCCGCCAGTACCACCTGCCCCTCAGCCGCAACTGCAAGCTCCCCCTCCAGTGAAGCCAAAGGCTTCTCGTCGGGGGAGAGGGAC
>NW_008625458.1:0-1568 GCF_000691845.1 Merops nubicus | reverse complement strand
AGTCTAATCTTTCAATTACAGCGCGAGATCTTCGGCACGCCGATCCCTGCCTAGGGCGGGCTCTGTTCACCACAACAATCAACCACTCCACAAGTGAAGAGTGTTGAGGAATAATCGTATTCTTCTTTTGATTTAGAGAAGCTGAAAGAGAAATACAGCCAACGTCCATCTGAGACAGAGGCTGAGTATGTAGTACAGGTTTCTCTCACTGGTGGGGATGATATTTATTTAACTGAACAAGAAGCGAGGGGGCATTGGGGACCCAAGATTATGTTGATGACTGGTAATACGGCGCACCCCTGGTCCATTACGCAGAGGGCAGCCCCAATGCATAGGGGGCAACAGAATGCTTTAAAAAGAGATGGCTCAAGTGTGATGGAAAACGTTCACAAGGCCGCTACTTTGCAAATGATATATGATCGTAAACTAAAACTGGAACAGAATAGTCCTTTGAGCTTGAAGGTGAAAGGGGAGAGGTTTATTCTGCTAGTCCAGGTACTTACAAAATATAGTAATGACGCTTCAAGAAAACATTGAGGCAGGAGAGAGAGGTCTCACATGGCTAGAGTTGACCGATTTGTTATTGACTCACAGTAGAATATGTAGGAGGACCCAAGGGTCCCTTTCAACTAAATAAGTTAACAAGGTTACCTACGTTGAGGTTGCTGCCAGGCAGCCTTAATCTCCTTCTCCTTCTCCTTCTCCTTCTCCTTCTCTTTCAAGGCACCAGGAGAGATCATGGGATGATTGGTCAGTGGTAAATAGAAACTGACAGAAAAAGCAACTGACCAACCTTCCTGGGGGTAGCTGTTTGACAGGCCCACAAGGGGGCCAATGCTCCAACAGGTCATACATCCTGCCAGAATATACCCTGGGGGGGGGATTCACCAAGCTCAAGGATGAAGCCAGGCTCCAACACCCAGCCTCCCTGACGGGGTTTGGGAATCTCACAAAGATTCCCCCCCGAGGTTTCAGCTCCTCACGATAGATTTATTGATAAGAAAGGTTATATTAAGCATGGATCTTCCAGGGTTCTCTCTCTCCTCCGGAGATTCAGCTCCGCAGCAGACCTTCTCGCCACAACACACCCCTAGCATCGGTAAGCTTAAGCCCATGTGCTCACTCGTTTGGCTGAAGAACGCGGTAACGGGGGACCGTACGCCCACGGCTTCCCTCCCCTCCACTTCCCATACAAGTTCCAATACTTCCTTTTACCCCTGGGTGGGGTGAAAGTCACAAATATCCTGACCTGGTACCCTTTGGTACCGGTTCGTGACAATTACTCTGCTTCTTTGCCAATGATACTAAATTTTAATATGGAATGGTCACTGTAGCCAAGACTGCCTCCAACCTTAACTTCCATGACCAGACCTTCTTTGTTGGTTAATGCGAGGTCCAGCATTTCACTTCTCCTCATTGGTTTTTAACCACCTGCAGTGGAAAGTTGTCATTGATGCACTGCAGGAACATTTTGGACTGGTTATACCTGGATGTATGATCTTTCCAACTATCATCAGGGTGATAGAAGTCACTCATGAGCACCTGTGTGAAGCGAGTCCTCATTCTTG
>NW_008625457.1:4509-5696 GCF_000691845.1 Merops nubicus | reverse complement strand
TGGTGGCCCTGTTGTCTCCAGTGGCCAGCCTGGCCAGATCTCTCTCAAGAACCTCCAGCAGATCCCCAACACAACCGAGTGTCCTCTGCAGACTCCCTGAGGGTGCCTCGATCCCTTGGCCCCAACCACTGCTAAGAGATTACAGAGAAGAGCCCAACACTGAGCCCTGAGGCTGCCACTCGTGCCAGGGAAGGGTGTGGAGAAGCTTGATGGTGTCACAGGGGGCTTGGAGTGCAGCGTGTGGGGATGAGGTCTACAGGGGAAGCATGAGCTCCAGAAAATGGCCCTTGAAGCACCCAGTGCCACTTGGACCCAAACTGTTGGAATTAGAACTTTAATTCTGGCAGCCAGCCTGGCATGGAGACAGCAGGGGGGACAACGAGCCCCAGGACCAGCCCAGCATCTCCATTGTGCTCCAGTGCCATTCAGGACTCGCCAAAGGAAGCAGAAACCACCCAATGGAGCCCCAGCTTGGCCCTTCATCTATTGCCTGAAGCCGTTGTGGAGACCTTGGTGTGGCTCTGTCATCTACAGGTTGAGCTTCATGTCCAGGATGGCAGCGTAGATCTCGGGGCTGAGGGGCACGTAGGATTTCCTCTTGTCATCGCGGAAGAAGAGGGGGTCCCGGATGACGTTGGGGTCGAAACCTTCTTTGACCAGGTTGCTCTTGCACTGCTTGAAGGTGCCTGTGATCTCCAGGGTGTCCTGCAGAGGTGGGCAGGGGCATCAGGAGTGGTGACATTCCCAGTGTGGGGTGACAACTGGTGGTGTCGTCAGAAATGGGGCAACCTCAACGCTCCCCTCGGCAGCTGGGGGCACTGAGGCCGTTGTCGCTGGACACGGCGGCCACTGTGTCATCGGGGGCACGGGTGGCATCATGGGATGGGGGGGGACTTGTAGGGTGTCACTGGGCACGAGTGGCTGCCAGCTGGCAGTGGATGGCCATCTGCTGGGTTGGCCCAGGGGGGCCACTCGTTGGCACAAGGTGGTCAGTGCTGGTGGTGGGAGAAGGGGGACCGTAGTCCGGAGCTGACCAACACCGTCGGCAGCGCGCGGCGAGCTCGATGTTCTCCCTGGTACTGGGATGACCACGGGCAACAGGACGAGCCCCAGCTCCCAGGAGCCACCTGTGCACGTGGGTGACGCCGGGACCACTGACCTGGAGCCGCAGGACGCGGGGGGGTGCG
>NW_008625457.1:1348-4358 GCF_000691845.1 Merops nubicus | reverse complement strand
GGGGCGACCCCCGGCTCCCAGGAGCCACCTGTGCACGTGGGTGACGCCGGGACCACTGACCTGGAGCCGCAGGAAGCGGGGGGCTGCGTAGCTGGGCAGCGTGGCACTGGTGAAGGCGTGGAGGCTCTCGCCATCGAAGGTGGCCCCGGCCTTGAGGCGGATGGCCGCCATGCCGCACCGGCCCTCGCACCCTGCGGACAACGCCCCACTGTCACTTTGGGCAACCAAGGCTCCTTTTGTTCTTCTCGGTGGCCGCTTGGACCATTTCGGGGACCTGTTGTGTGCCCAGAACAACACTGGGCACTTAATTTGGGTGAGTGTGTCCCATTTTTGCCTCTTTTGTGACCACTTGGACCATTAACTGTTTGCCCAACCAGCAACTGACACTTGCTTTGGGCAGCAGAGTCCCCTTTTAGTCTTTCTGATGGCCACTTGGACCATCATAGAGACATGTCAGTTGCCCAAAATGCCACCAGATGCATCTTTTCAGCATCCAAGTCCTATTTTACCTCTCCCGGTGGCTAGCTGGACCATTGCAGGGTTACGTTGTGCACCCAAAACAGTATTGGCCACTTGGTTTGGGCAACCAAGTTTCCCCTTAGCCTTCCTGGTGGCTACTCAGACCTTCACAGGAGCCCACTGTGTGCCCAAGCCATGCCAGAAGCGTACTTTGGGTCAGTAGGTCCCACTTTAGCCTCCTTGGTGGTCTGCTGGACCATTATGTTGACTTGTTAGTTGCTCCAATGGACACTAGATGCTTCTTTTGGGCAACCTAGTTTTGTTTACTCTTCTCGGTGGCCCTTTGGACCACGGTGGAACGTAATCCTGAGCCTAGAACAAGAGCAGACTCTTCGTTTTGGGTCAGTATGTCCTGAAGTGGTCAGGAGTTGGACCTACATGATCATTGTAAGCCCCTTCTGTTCTCTTTAGGTTTCTTGGTGGCCATTTGGCCTATGTGGGGACACATGACGTGGCCAGAACGTCGCCGTATTCTTACTTTGGTCCAACCCACGCCCCTCCTGTTCCACCCAGAACTCACCTGGTACGGACACCCCATAGACGTTGACCTCCTGGATGAAGTTCACTGTGGCAAGAGTGGCCTCCACTTCGGTCGTGGCCACGTTCTCACCTTTCCAACTAGAGAAGGGATGAAGCTGTGAGGAGGGGTTTAGGCTGGTTGGTGGCATTAGCCACGGAGACAGCGAGGATTTGGGACACGTTACCGAAAAGTGTCTCCAACGCGGTCCTGGAAGTAGATGAACCTTTCGTGGTCGATCATGAGGAGGTCACCACTGTTGAAGAAGGCATCGCCTTTGACCAAGACATTCTTCAAGATCTTCTTCTCTGTCTTCTGGGGATCACCCGCATAGCCGTGGAAAGGGGTGTTCTTGGTGATCTTGATGACCAGCAGCCCTGTCTCGCCTGCAGGGAGGGAGAGGATGGGTGGAGGCTGGTCAGGAAGGGCTTGGTGCCAGCAGATGGCACTGCCATGCTCGGGGCTGACCTGTGTGTTAATTTGAGGGGTTTTGGGTGGCTTCCAGCCACCATGATTATGGTGATAGGGACCAAGAGGTGGCTCTGGTGCATCTCATCCTTCTCAAGAGGGTTCGTCTCTTACCGGGGCGGGCCAGGACACAGAGGCCTCTCTCATCCCTCACGGGCCGATCCTCCTCCACGTTGTACTTGATCAGCTCAAAGGGAGCAAAAGTCTGGAGGGCAGAAGAGGGACAAAGACACAAACTGGTGGGTGGAAGAGAACCTGGGGGGGTGAAGAAGAGCTAGGGCTGAGCTTCTGTTTGTTGTTCACAAATGCCCCTCCACCCCAAATCCCACCGTCCTGGGTGGCTGTGGGTTCTCCAGCCACGCTTATCGCCCTTGATCGTTAAATTCCATTAATTGAATAGAGCCAACCGTTGACGAAACTCCTCATGGTCTTCCAACTGGAAGTCCCTGTGGGACAGTGCTGAGTGCTTCAGCTGTAGGGAAAGGGTGGAGAGAACGTTCGTGTTGGAGCTTTTGCTGGTTGTCACTGAGAAGTGACACCAGCGTGGCCTTTTCTCGGGGCTATAGAGATGTCCAGGTCACCATGGACACCAGAACCACACTGACCAGAGTCAACACTGGCCAACCAGGTGGAGGGGACTCCTTTTGGATGTGATCTTGGAGATCCTGCTTTTATATTGACCCAACCTGGTAGACAGCAGTGGCTTCTCCATGGAGGTCACTGTGAAGGGCGTATCCTGGAGACCTCCCAGTCTTAGCATCACCTCAGCTTGAGGAGCAGGAGCGGTCTCCTGAAGGCACTTGGCTCCCCCCCCCTCAGCCACCGTCACCCTCACGGGTGGCTCACCTTGAGGAACACGTTGGCTCTGCCCACAGCCCCGATCTTGCCGGTGTAGTTGATGAACCCGGCGTTGCCCTCGGTGGCCCCGTAGAACTCCCAGATGGAGACGGGCCCGAAGCGCTGGAGAAACTCCTTCCACACCTCGGCCCGCAGGCCGTTGCCCAGGGCCATGCGCACCCCGTGCGCCCGGTCGTCGGCGCGCTGGGGGGGTGACAAAGGGAGGGACCATCTCGGGGTGTGCCCCCCAGGACCAGGGCTGGGGTTCGGGCTGGTGAGGACTTTACCTTGGGCGCGTTGCAGAGGTAGCGCACGAGCTCGCCCACGTACTGGATGACGGTGACGTTGTAGCGGCGACAGTCGTCCCAGAACTGGAAAGCGGAGAACTTGGCCCGGAGGACGCAGGTGGCTCCTGGGGTACGTGGCAGGGGTGTGGGTAAAAGGCCACTTTCCTCTTTTTTCCCTTTTCTCCACCCACCCATCTCCATCCCTCCATCTCCAGCCCTCCCTCCATCTCCATCCCCCCTTTTTGCCTGTCCTTGCCTGCGCCCCGTCCCTGTGCTGACCGGGCCGTGTGGGCCGTGGTGGGTACATACCAACCTCGAAGCACCCTCCCAGCCCAACGAGCAGCCCAGCCGAGTGGTAGAGTGGCAGCGTTGTGTAGATGAC
>NW_008625457.1:0-1273 GCF_000691845.1 Merops nubicus | reverse complement strand
TCGGGCCGCAGGCCACAGAGTCGACCCAGGTTGGCCACCAGCATCAGCTTCAGCTCTGTGATCACTGCTGCCTTGGGCAGCCCTGGAGGGGATGGGAGCAGAGGGTGGGAAATATCCTCCTTGGAGAGTCCTGCCTGGGATCGGAGGTCCTGGGGACGTGGGGTGGGATGGGAGGGCAAAACCCTCTCCTCAGGGTGGTGCCTCTATCTCTGGAGGTCTCCAGACCTCACTGAGAGGACCCCATTCATGGACAGAACTAGGAGGAACCTGGCCCAGGTGGTCCCACGATAGGGTTGGAGAAGGGCCTCCACAAGACCCCTCTAACCTCCCATGGCACACAACCCGTGGTGGGACAACCTTCTCGGGCTCCTCACCCATCACAGCCAAACCCTCCCAGTGGCTCTTCTCCACGGAGCCTCTGGGGCGTCTGTTGCCAGAACCTCACCCGTGGTTCCAGAGGTGTAGATGTAGATGGCTTTAGAGTCGGCGGTGATGCCGGCACGATGGTGGGCGGGCAGGGGCTCATCAGAGGCCTCCTCAATGGTGGGCATCAAGGCCTCGATGCCTGGCGTGGGTGACGTGGAGCTCAGGTAGAAGACACGGACGCCATCGCGTTGCAGGAGCGGCAGCACCTCCTCCACCGTGGTCTGGAGCTCTGCGGGGAGAGGGGAGCACGGCCCTGGTGGGTCACCACAAAGATGAGCAGCCAAAAGGGTCAACCCAAAGGGTCGAGGACGGGCACCCAAGGCATCATGGATGGGGACCATGAAGACCTCAGATGGGCACACAGTGTTCCCTCAGGGGGGCACCTCCATCAGCCAGGCACCCAAGACGTCCTGGGTGAGTGCCTCAAAGGTCCAAGACGGGCTCTCCTTGATCAGATAGGACTCCAGACACCCCAAACGGGCACCCAAAGGTCCCCGGGCAAGCACCAGTCACCCCCCAGACAGGGACATCGGTTGGGTGGCACCTTGTGTGGGTGCCCCAAGGCTCTGAGCTGGGCACCCAAAGCACCCAGTTCTCCCCAACCAGCACCCTGTGGGTGCCTCGAGCTGATGGGTGCCCCCAGCACTCCAAGGGGAATTGTGACCCACCTACCCCCCCCCAGGCAAAAAAATGCGACAGTGAAAAAAAACCACCCCAAACGACCAGGAAGTTCCCCGCAGAAGGGGGCTGGAGATGATTAACCCGCGACCTTGGCGTGGCCGGGGCTCTGCGACGCATCTGCGGGGGTCACACGTGTGGGGGGTGTGGAAACACGGCCCCCCGGGAA
>NW_008625456.1:0-238 GCF_000691845.1 Merops nubicus | reverse complement strand
CCAGCAAACCCCGCTGGTGCTGGCGGCCAAGGTGAGGAGGGAACAGGGGAAAAGGGCCCCGGGGTCACGGGGGGCTGTGGGTGAGTGGGCACCAGGGGTGTTGGCATCTCCTCTGACCCCCGTCACATTGGCGCTTCCCTTTTTGGCACCTGCTTCTGCATTGGGTGAACGCTGGTGGGGCAGGCTGAGGAGAGGAGGGTGACAGCTCCCCTGGCTCCAAGGGATGGATGTGTCACGG
>NW_008625455.1:373-1185 GCF_000691845.1 Merops nubicus | reverse complement strand
CCCAGATGGCCAAGGCCCCCCAAGGCCCCCCCCGCCCCAGCCTCTGGAGCAGGTTTCTAGTCAAAACACTCCAATAAAAAGCAAAAAAAAAACCAGAAGCAATCTTCTGACCAGAGGAGGGATGTGGGGACACGGGCCCTGTCCTGTGCCACAGCCACCTATCCCCAAAGCAGGGGGGCAAATAATGCCCAAGCCCAGACCCGTGTGGTGGGAAAACAGGTAAACAACCAAAATCCCCCTGGACTGGGAACCCAAATCCACCCGGATCACAAAGGAACGTGGGGGCAAAGGCAAGGGAATTTGTGGACCCCACGAGCAAACCCAGCCTGCAAAGAGGCAGAGGGGGAAGAGGAGGTGGAAGGGGAAAGCTGCAGCTGGGACACGACCAGATCCACGCTGGGCGCTTCGTATCGCACACGGGGGAGCTTTGAGGGATCAGATTCCTGCTTTTGCATCTCAGGCGGCTTAAAAAGAGGAGGTAGATGGTTAATCCAGCTTCGGGGAGATTAAGCAGCTTCCGCGGGGGTAAAGAAGCCACGATGGGCCAAATCCTGATGGGTTTAGGGAGTTTCAAAGCCTGTGGCAGCACCCAGAGGGCAGCCGGGGCCGCCCCCGAGAAAATAACTCCCCAAATCGGAGCCAAATCTTCCTGAGGAAGAACCAGTGAAAGCAGCAAGGGGAGCAGGGCTGGGGGGGACTCTGGTCACCAGCGAGCTGGAGGAGAAGGAAGCATCAGCCTTTGCCAGCGAGCTGCTGGGGACGGGGCTGGAGGAGGAGGAGAAGGGGCTGGAGGAGGTGTCGGGAGCAGCCGC
>NW_008625455.1:0-297 GCF_000691845.1 Merops nubicus | reverse complement strand
CGGGGATAGGGTAGATCTCTTGTCCCCAAGCCATGGGAGGAGAGGAACCGGCCTCAAGTTGCGCCAGGGGAGGTTGAGGTTGCCCCTGAGGAACCATTTCTGCCCCTGGAGGGTTGCCCAGGGCAGTGGTGGAGCCCCCACCCCTGGAGGGATTCCCAAGCCCTGGAGCTGTGGGGTGAGGGACAGGGGTCAGGGGGATGGTTGGACTGGAGAAGCTGGAAGGACTTTTCCAACCTGATGTGGCTGCAACACCCACGAGCACCCCCCTGGTGAGCCCAGCCCAGGGCTCCCCCTTCA
>NW_008625454.1:0-30040 GCF_000691845.1 Merops nubicus | reverse complement strand
TGTTTGGAAATAGGAAAACAGAAAAGTTGAAAGGACTAATCCTTTTGTGTTGCATTGCAAATAGAGCCCTCATGAGCTGAGAAAGGATTGTGAGAGTGGGGGGAGGAGAGCAGCATTTCACAAAGCAGCTAGCACAGCAGTGTTCCAGGAGAAGATGATTTGGGGGAGTAGCTCCTTGATAAAGTGCTGTTTCACTTACACCATAGAACAAAACACCTGCAAACTAGGTGTGCCCATCTGTGTGTGCCTTTCCTGCTCCATTTGCAGATCACTGTTGTCTGTACTAAGCACCAGCTGCTTTCAGTGCAGCACCTGGCAGGAGCTATATTCATTAGAAAGACTCAATTTCCCACAGTAATCAGAACAGTTTGATTCCCCGTCCTCTTTTTTTTTTTTTTTTTTTTTTTAAATATATTGTGATATTTTACTTAAATGTAGGTCACTGGTTTTGGTAAACTTGGACATGGGTTTTGTAGCTTAAAAAATCTGCATGGCTTGCTCACCCAGCTGCACCAAGTTCACTTGAGCGCATGGAGGAGTTGGAGGGTCCAGCAGACCTGCAGAGGGCCAGGAGGGAGACCCATGGTTTGACAAACGCCAGGGCAGTGGGGATGGTGTTCCAGCTGGCCTGCTGCTGAAGGCAACTTACAGTTACACAAACACTGTTCTCTGCTTTTCTGCTTGTGTCAAGAAAATCGAGATGTTCTGTTGTGCTTTACATACCCCACAGTTTGTGTGTTCAGAACCGAGTGCTGCTGTGTTACTGCTGCGTTCAGATAGACAGATTTGCAGCAATAAATCTCCTTGGGCACATGTAGTCCTTGATATTATTTATGCCTGAGATAAGTGCTATGCATGAGAATGGAAGCTGTCACTGTCTGAATTTCCTGTTCTCCATGTAATTAAATTATTGGTCATGATATTGTATTAGCTGTGGCAGGCAGGCATAGCCTTGAATGCATAAGGATCTCTGGTCAAGTCACTGCATATCGTAGAGTGTGGTCTCCAGGGTACCTATGCCATCAGGATGTAGGTTTTTCTGGGGGCACAGTAAAGAAACAGGATTAGTAGCTTGGGATCATGCTGCTAAGCTGGTGCTGAAAAGGCCATTTGCTTTTCCTTCATCCCAAAAGAGTTACGGTTTTCTAATACAAAATCAATTAATTGTCTAGATCGTTTTCCATCTTTTACATCAGACTTTAGCAAAAGAACGCCATGAGTGGGGTTCTGTTACAAGAGAATAGTTTCATGCTCACGCCATAAGAACAGGGATACAAGAACGGATGCGTAGGCATGTGCATGTACTGTCTGTACGTGTTACACTACACAGCTTTTCAGGAGCCCTGCCACACCCCTCGAGGGGGTGTTTAGCAGTAGCTGTGTCAGCTGCCAGTTCAGGAATACTGGTGACCCCAGGACTATTTCAGCAGAGTTTGTATAATTCTTGTAAAGTTTCAGGAGTCATTGTTTTTGGATATTAACTGGCAAATAGCTTTTTACCAGAAACTGTGACTATTAACCAGTATATAAATTCATAAAATACCCCCTTCCAAAAGACTTCTGGAAAACTCATCCAAAAGATTGTGTGTTGCAGAAGTTTTATTACCCTTTCCAAGACTGTCAAATGTGTTAGGCTCCAGGAGGTAATTTCTGTTCTTCACTTTACTCTTTTGCTATAATATTTTTTTAGGGTTTGACATGGAATGTGGGTTCCTGCTTTACGGAGCACGTATAATGTGTGAGGGCACAGCCACAGTAGGGATAGCCTTTGGTTATATACTTAGAATGTTTGTTTGGCTTTGCTTGTATGCTATATACAATAGCTTTCTCAGTGTATGTAACCTGAAGGGGCTTTCCTACATCATGCTGGCTAGTGTTTTGATTTGGAATGAATAGAAACATCAACATGCCTTCTAATTTCCTCTGTTTTTTTTTTTAAAAAATATAATTAGCTTACTAAGCAGTAAAAGACAGTCAAGGTCATTAGCAACAACTCCATTCTTTGTCTTGACATGTTAGCTACCCACTTTTCCTCAAACTTTCTCCTTAAACATCCAGTTAATTTTAAAAGTTTAGCTACTAGAGGAACACATTAAAATTTCTGTTTCTTTTCCAAGTTTCTGCATTGTGCTCCTTCTGAGTCCAGAAGGGCTCAGGTGGCAACTACTTCTGTGCAAGGTATTACTCCCTAAGCCCCATGATAGTGTTCCTGTGTGTGTAGTGGAAAATACAGGTTATCTTTTTAAAAGAGCTTGGAGGAATGGGATCAATGGGCTCCAACTCCTAGAGCCTCATTGGAAGAAGTGAATGAATAATTAGGTAATGGCAGTATAGGTGAACACTAGGAAATGAACACTTGTGTGATTCCATCCTCTGTCCTGTCAAACAGAATTTGTCAAACAAAGGTGAGATTAGCTTGTCATTTATATGAAAGTAAGCACTACTGGGCCCAGTCTTAGCTCTGCTGCGATTTGATTACAGGAATAAGTAGGTTTTTTTTCTACCTGATTTCCTTCACTGATCCCTGCAACTGCATCCAGCTTTTGGGGGAGAGGATTTTGTTGCCAAGCAGTTTTCTCTTTCTGCATATGTTTTTCACTGCCTTTCACAAGCAAGAAGTACATGAAAGATTAGAGAAAATGTACCAGTTAGGGCTTGTCAAATACCTCTTCCATTCTGTCAGATGTTTTATGAACTGAGCTATCTACATAACTAAATTAATTTTCCTTATAAACACAGCAGTCATGTTTATCTGGGAAACACTGTGGGTTAAAAATTACTCATGGATACCTTACAGAACTATTCCAAACTAAACATTTATTTTGCACATAAGATAAATCCTAAAGGCAAAGTTTTTTAGCTCCACTTCAGTGTCTGGCTGGTATTTCAGACAGATTGTCTATTTCAAAATCAAAACAAACTATTTGAGCCTCTGCATTTTTAGAATACTTCTTTCTGATAAAAGCTACCTTGTAATGGAGTCTCTGGACTCTTTCACATTGTCTGTTCTGTGTAAGGTAGACATTAACACTTTTTTTAAAATATCTTTTTTCAAACCAAATAATAGTAGAAGCATTTGCACCTTTGATCTATATCACACACATTTTCTGAAAATTGCCATATTAATGTAATTAAACTCAGAAATGTGTCATATATGGTATTCTATATTAGGGAGGATGAAAGGATGTATTATTCTATGCCTTTTATGTTTAAGGTACTGTGCATAGTGCTATCTGTATGCTGTAAATGAAAAAATGCCTACTAATTTCTTTTCTAGAAGTTAAGTGCATGTACACTCTGCAATTCTTCAGAAAAAAAAGATATATTAAAAAAGTCTATCTCAGAAGTGTGGGGTGTGGTGCTTTTTTGAAACTGATGTAAATTGATGCATAAGAGTAGTTGTCAAAAGTAAGGTCTAAACGCAGCTACCTTGCTTAATTACCTCTGATAAAGAAGTCTAGAGTGCCTATTGCTATGTATTTATGGATGCCTTTTTTAGGGGGGTTTGTTTAAGGCTTTTATTCTGTATTATGAAACCATATATTGTCGTGCATTGAAAACTATAGTGACTTGTTAATTTCCTGCTTTTACCTATGCAAATACAGATTTCACAAATAATGGCTGTTTTGTACCCGTAGGAAACACAACCAGACTGTTAGTAACTATCTTATCACTTTTTTTTTTTTTCCCCCCTTGACCAATACAGTGCAGATTGACCCCATTGTTTTACTGACTGATAAAAGTAAATGTTTTCCCGGAACTTGTGTCTTTTCCTGTCCTTGCAGCTGCTGTCCTTGTTCTTTAATCTCTTTTGAGAAATTAAGGTAACACTTCAGCTTCATTAGACAAATTATATAATCTGCAAAGATTATATAATTAGATTAGAGATTTAGAACCATATGTGACTGTGCTGAACTTCTGCAGTATCCTTGACCTAGAACAAGGTCAAGGCTAGGATTTCTGCAAGAGCTTTAACATGATGCTTAAGAAGGCTTTTCCAAAAAAAAAGTGGTGGGAAACCACTAGAAATTGCAACCTGAATGGGGAAGAGGCAGGTTGGAAATAATGTAAGTAGGTGTCTATACACCTGCTTACATTGCTAATGGTTAAAGAAAAGTGATAATGAGTGATTCAGTAAGAAAGCATATACATATAATTTGCTATTGACATTTAAGGCAAAAATGCAGAAATAGTGACAGTGTAATAGAAATTTGAAGGTCGTTTGACCACATTTCCTTTAGTCTTTTAAAGTTGCCTCCTTGTCTTGCAAAGGCTGAGAGGAGCACTGCTGTCGTGAGAGAGCTGCTGACGAAGTGGAAGATGTGTTGCTTGGTAAGGGGAGAGGGCTGTTCTCTGCCCTTGTCTTGGGCAGCATCTGGCTGATCTCTACACAGCTGCCTTCAGCAGTAGTAGTGCAGCTCTTCCATCTGCAGGTCTAGTCAGGATGTCAGTGAAGCTCTTGAAAGGAAAAGATAAGAGTGACTGACTATTCACATCTTCCTACTGCATGTAGTGTGCAGCCATTGATGGGAGCCTCTAGTCCGGAACATGGACTCTTGCAATGCCTTCTTGCTATTACAGTTAATTTTCCCTTGTGAATTATGTAGGCAGATGTAACTGAGATTTTTCCCTCTGTCATATGTATTTTTTTTTTATTAGAACAGTTTTTATGTTTTAACTTTTTCCTTCAAAAAATAAATACTTCACTGGAGCATCTGGATAATCTGCTTTTCATAGCCCCCAGACATCCTCTAATTTTATTCCAGCAGTAGCAAGAGGAAGTATTCTCTTTTTCTTCTTCATAGATTTGCAGAATGCAAATATCAGGCAGATATATATGATAACGAGTTTCAGTAGTTTGACTCCAACATTGCTGATAGTTTGGTACAATTAAGTGAAGTCTAATCTTAAAATAGGCCTAAATCCTGAGTAAATATAGCATTGGAGTTGCAATGAGTAATTCCTGTTTTTCAAAACCAGTAATTGAATGCACAAATATTAAAGACAAACCACATGAGGGCCCAGCACATAAGATTTCTAATCTACTTAACAGGAACATTTTATATGGCTAGATTCAATTAAAAAGATAAATACATTCAGTTTTCCCAATGGAGAGCCTAACTTCAGTCTATTCAGTCTATTCTATCCAGACTATTCAGTCTAATGCATAGGTTGTAATTTTAAGCATCCACTGTGGCAGCGATTTGAATTTTTTTTTATCCTCCCAAAAAAGAATTTATTGTATTAATAAGGGTTCTGGAAGATCTGGCACATCTTGCTGAGGCAGTTTGACATTTCTCTGGTAGTTTGCCCTCCTCTTTCTTTCTATTGTCTGGCAGGGCAGAAGAGGAATGTGCCTCCATTCTCTAGTGCCTGGCTGCCTCACTTGCTGCCTCACTTGCTTGAGCTGCCGGTGGGGGGCTGGGAAGGTGGGGGTCCCACCAATGTCCTGAAGAGCAGTTGCTGCAGGGCTTTCCGGAGCTCATGTGTCAACGTCCAGAAACTCTTAAAGAATATTTTCTTGTAATGACCTGTCTCTAAGAAATGGCACTTCAGTTACATTTGAGTAAAGGAGATGGTAAATGTCTCATACAAAATTAGACTATAGGTTATTTGTCTGATCTGGGTTGATTCCCTGCCCTAAACTGGAAACGTGTTTGTATAGCTTGTGTGTGATTACCCATTCAGCTATAATGTAGGAGTAGAGTGGAACCACTCTATTATGCCATCCAGGACTGCAAATACTAAGGCATTGAGGAGATATTTAACATGATGGTATTACTAGACTGTAGCTTTGTCTAGACTGTTTATTAGGACTGGGTTGAGCCGTACTATATTGCTAAAACCAGAAGATGGTTTCTCAGCTCAGAAGCTTCTGTTTTGCTCAAAAGACTGAGCAGAATTTCCTAAGAAAGTTGTAACTTCTGCAAGATACTAATTTTATACTCTGGTTTATTACCTTATTTTCTGTCAGTATAGAAAAACTGACCAGAAAAGTTTGCTGTAGATCTCAGTTTAAATTTTGTGTGTACTTTATGAAGGTCATTGTAGCTGAGGCTCCTTATGTTCCAGTTAATCAACTACCACTTCCATGGCCCAGTTGTATTTCGGCAAACATCCCTTCAGTGTAATGTGACACACCCAGTGAGTTTGCACAATGTGTGCTTGAAGGAAGCCCTGATCTTTTTACATCTGAGGACAATGATTCAAGTGTTTAAAATTACGTGCATGTTCTGCATATCAATTCAGCATTGTTGTACTGCCTGGGTCTTTCTAAATGTGAAATTAGTAGATTTAGGACCTAGAGCTCCCCTGGAGTGTCGCCATAGATAGATTGTAGGTCACAATAACATGAGACAACCTAATTACCATAGCCATTCAAAGGAGTGAATGCACAGTAGGCACTGGATTATGAATGCTCAGTTCCAAGGAATCCGTTCCCTAAATGGTTGCTGCTGGGTCATTTGCAGGCATGTAGAGTTTTTTTATCTGTTTAGTCGCAAATTTGTTCTATAACCATTGTGACAATATTATTACTTAAAAGTATCTGCAAAGCTGTGAAAGTTTCATCAGCAAATCCAAGATGTATTTATGCAAATGGCTAATTATTTTTTCTCCCTTTTGTACTGCAGCTGGGCAGGGGAAGCTGCTGATTCTAGTATAGATTGTCATGCATATGACTCCCGTGTCCCTTTTACCTTTGTTTTTGTTTTTCTGTATGACTGCATATGTGGAGTGGTCCTGATCTGCTGGTGGCCCAGCAGAACTTGAATAGCTCAGTTTTTTAACTGTATAGCTGAAGCTTTTTCTTTTTCCTCAGTAATGATAGTAGCCACAATGCTGTCTTCATCACTAAGAAACCTGATATCCTGCTTCAAGCTGGGAGACAGGCACCTTTCTGCCTTCAAAAAGAGTACTCAGGTTCAGGTAGGGAACTGGAGTTAAATGTAGTTGCTCTCTAGAAATGTTGCTGTGTTCTGTGTTTATGGTCTATGTTACTCATTTCTAAAACTGGATATAGCAATCATTTTACTCTGCAGTGGTAACTGCTGTGGCAGGGCTCATTTTTCTCTTTATTTTAAAGTTTAAAAATGTAGAAACTCATGGGCAGGTTCTGCATGGCAGTGCTCAGGTCAGCTGGTCCAGGCTTTCTCCAATGTGGTCCAGGCTTTGCTCATGTCATAACATGTGCTTGCATGTGAGCACTTACATCTCAGTTCCAAAAGGATCAATTTAGCTTATGTCATTTGGGAAGGGATTTAAGTGCAAGGAAAAGAAAGCAGGTTTTGTGTGTCACTGTATTGTGTGTCTATCACTAGAAAATCTTCTCCCAAATAGATCATGCCCTAATGACTTGAAGTCTAAGTCAGTCTCCATCCACATTTGCCCCTCATAGCTCCTGGGACTGAGATGGGTAGGGCTGGTGGTAAGCTATGGAAGACTTAGTACCTTGAAATCTTTCATCTTAAATTGGTTCAGTTGCAGAACTGAGACAAGAAGCCGGAAATGCTAATTTTGTTTTGTCAGCTACCACTTTGCCCCTTTCATAGAATGGTTTGGGTTGGAAGGGACCTTTAAGGGTCATCTAGTCCAAACCCCCTGCAGTGAACAGGGGCATCTTTAACAAGATTAGGTTGTTCAGAGCCTTGTCCAACCTGACCTGAAATGTTTCCAGGGATGGGGTATCTCCAGCCTCTCTGGGCAACCTGTTCCAGTATTTCACCACCTTCATTGTAAAAAATTTCTTCCTTATATCTAGCCTGAATCTACTTCTTTTAGTTTAGAAAACTTTACTGCTTGTCCTGTTGCAACAGGCCCTGCTAAAAAGACTGTCCCCATCTTTCTTAAAGATTCTCTCTGAGTGTTGAAAGGCTGCAATAACACTCCCTGAAGTCTCCCTGGAGCCTTCTTTTCTCCAGGCTGAATAACCCAAACTCTCTCAGCCTGTCCTTATAGGAGAGGTGTTCCAGCTTTCTAATAATTTTTGTGGCCCTCCTCTGGACCCGCTCCAACAGGTCCATGTCTTTCTTGTGCTGGGGGCTCCAGAGCTGGACAGAGTACTCCAGGTGGGGTGTCATGAGAGTGGAGTAGAGGGAGAGAATCACCTCCTTCAACCTGCTGGCCATGCTTCTTTTGATGAAGCCCAGGATACAGTTGTTTCTTTGGGGCTGCATTCACACATTGCTGGCTCATGTCTAGCTTTTCATCCACTAGTACCCCCAAGTCCTTTTATGGAGGGTTGGTCTCTATCATATCATCCCCCAGCCTGTAGTGGTTTTGGGGATTGCCCCAACCCTGGCGCAGAGCCTTGCACTTGGCCTTGTTGAACCTCATGACATTCACACAGGCCCACTTCTTGAGCTTGTGCAGGTCCCTCTGGATGGCCTCCTGTCCCTCAGGCGTGGCAACTGCACCACCCAGCTTGGTGCCATCTGCAGATCTGCTGAGGGTGCACTTGATCCTACTGTCTGTGTCATCGGTGAAGACAAACATTTCAAGTACTATGCTGAAATAGTTACACAGGGCTTGTTGTAAGCACCTGCATACTTATGCCTCACAGAAAAGCAACAGCCTGGAACATGAGAATTTGGTTCCAAATGTCACAGTTCAGAGTTTCATCTGGGCAAAGATTTATTTATTAAATAATACAGCCCACAGGTATAGTATAGTAATACTGTAGAGATGGTATATTGTCAGTATATACAGCTGCTTAAATATGTAGACAGATAAAAAGTACATTTTACAAAGTGCCTGAGTGTTTGGGGGTCTAACTTTGATTTTAAATTTAGCTCGTTTTCAATGTTAATTAAAATCTTTCCCTGTTTCAGTACCAAGGAAAATATCCAGATAACTATTTAGACATATAAGAATCCTTGAATATATCATTTTTTTCTAAGTATTCATCTTCACAAGGAAGCAGAGCTATTAATGATGGTACATTTAACCATGAATCTCCTTGAACTCAGTTTTAAATATAGCTTCACAGGTTATGGGAAGAGTACTAGAAATAGTTCTCTTCCATTATAAAAAGTTTCCCACACTAACTACGCTTAACGTTTCACATCTGTGTGATAAAAATGCCAATGCCTCAAACTAGGTCTTAAAAAAAAAAAAAATCAATCTATTTTGGGACTTCAAGGGGGATTTCTTTCTTTCTGAGGCTGCTGAGTTACAGTAACTGCATCTGGTCTGTAAGACTGGGAAGATATTTGCGGCAGAGAATGGAGTAGGAACATTTTCATCTTGAAGTCTCCACTAAAGGTCTTGCCTGGGGCAGATGGTGGAGCTCCCATATCAGCGGACAAGGGCCAGAGCTGGGTTTCTGTGGGCTCTGCAGAGCCAAGATGAGTCACTCCCTGCTCAGCCCCAGCCCTTGGGACAAAGCTGTCATTATTTGATGGAGATTTAATGGCACATTATGAAATGAGAGTCACAGAGGCCTGCGCGTCTATAGTCTTTGCTTTCACTGCATGTTAATCACAGGGTGAGTAACTGAATGCTCAGCCGCGTGTGATCATCTGCACTGCTGCAAGCTCATTATCAGCACTGGCAAGTTGAAGTCACCCGAGCCTCTGTAATGATGCTGTATGTGGCCACTGCAAGAAGTGCTGCTGTTTCGGTCCTTGTCCCAAGACATCAGCCAGCAGTTCCTGGTAGCTGTTGGAAAATCTCAATATATAGAATTATTACAGTTACTTTCTGGGCTAGTAAAGCTGCCTGCTAGAATTCAAGCTCTGCCATTTCTGCCAAGAAATTTGCATACTTTCACAGCCAGGTGGCTGCCTGCTGGTCAGATGCTGTGGCTCTATCTTTTTTTTTTTTTTTTTTTGGTATGAGGGATGGGTGCAGCTGGATCAGCTGCATACAGCGAGACTGTAGAGAAAAGGCAAAGGAATTCAGGTGACATCTCAGTTCCATGTAAAAGTGGATGGACACACTTCATGGTGTGTCATGACATCAGTAGGAACCTGGTTACTCTGTTTTCTTAGAGGTTTTCCCTGAAGCTCCAAGGGCTGTTTCTGCTTTGCCACGTGGTACTAGCAAAGGTGTGTAAATGCGTAGAGCACACCTAGTATCAACAGTGAAAAACAGTAGTGAGGACAAAATAAGGATGTAGTAAGGTAGGGCTGCCATGGGGAGAGACAGCCTCTCCATCCTCTGTGAGAACAGGTTGTAGAGAAGGTGCCCTTGGAAATTAAGAAAAACTTATTACTGATATCTTCCATCATGTTCTTAATCTCTGCAAAACCCAGGAATATCTGTTAATGCACCAATACTGGAGATCAGTGATTTCTGAGGAAAGATCAACTGTACCACTTCACTGAGCAGTTTCTCCAATGTCCCTGTTGTGTCACGCCTCATTACCATGTTGGAGATCCCATCACACGGTTGCTGTGACACACGTTTCCTGTCAGTGGCATTTGTGTCCTTGTGGCCTGAACCACTCCTTCAAGAGGCTATTCAGCTCTCTGGAAGGACCCACAGAAATACCCTGCTAAATTCAATGGCATGAGAAGGAGGTGACTTACCAGTTGGAACATGAGCTGGGAATTCAAGACACGTCACTTTCTGCTGTCCAGGGGAGTCCTGGCTCCTGAAAGTGGATTCATCAGTGTGAAAGGTGAATGAGAGGATGCACCAACATTTTCTACATCTTTGTCTGGAGAGCAGGGGAAACCAAATGCTAACAACTATTTCAGGCATTTTTTTTTGAGTAAATGACAAAGCATTTTGGTATGCAGGAAACAACTGCTTCCCCTCTAGAGTTTTTTGGCACTTGAAAGGAAACATGGCAGCTCCAAGCCTCTGAAGGGTGAAACAATTACAAAGATGGATTATTTTCCCTGTAAAGATTTTTAGGATTTTCTCTCTTACCAGATGGAATGATGATTCTTCTACATCCCAGTAATACCATTGTGCTTGGTTTGCAAGAGTTTACTGCCATGTGGATGGCAGTGGACTATACTTGAGTTTTACAAAATTTTTATTTGCTAACAAGATATTATATGTGGAATTATTCCATGTAATTCAGTCTCCAAAATATCTAATAAGGTGGCAAAATAATAAAAAAACATTTATTGCAGAGTTTCATGAGGAGACTTGAAACTCTGCTAATGCTGCAGAATCTTTATGTTAAGGGCTTTGATTATGTGTCTGATGGTTTAGAAGGACCTGTGCCTTGGCTGCATGTTTAATGCGTATCTTATATAGTGTTTGTGGTTATGTGTATGTTCTTGCAGCCAGACTGCTGTGTCCATGCAAACCCTTCCTGGCCTGGGAGGTGATCTGTGCAAACTCACAGAGGAGGTCTGTTCTCTTGTGCTTTTTAAGTCAGGGACTTCTGTAATGCAGAAAGCAGGGTCAGAAAGTATCAGATACGAAGTTGTATTTTTTGAGTAGGACTGGAGGACAGACAGTGAGATGCAAAAACCTAAGGAGTATGTTAGTGGATAAGGTACTACTGTGCAAGTGCAATTCCCTTCATGTGTTGGATGATGGACAGGAACAAAATTCACTTTGTTAAAATCATTAGACTGCCTAATCCCACATCTTGCTGTGACCCTAACACTGAGTGAATTTTATGTCTGGATGGGGGAGCTCCTGCACTTGGGTTGGATGGTTGGCCAGAAATAGACCCATTTGGAGGCTCAGTTTGGGCTTTTAAAGAAGTCAAAGCAGAGGCATTTGGTTTCACTCCTGTATTCATTAATAGTTGGCTGGTGCTGTGCAGCCTAGGGCCAACAGGGATTGCCTGTCTGCCTTTCCCATCTGTCAGTGTGGCAGCTGTGGGGTCCCAGCTGGAGCAGCCAATTCCTGCAGGCACCCCCTCACCAGCTGGCTTAGCTGGAGGTGTCAGAGGAGCGGTTCCTCTCTTCAGAAGAGACTGCTGCCACTTCTTAGCCATAAGCAGGGCCCCCAGCAATGAGAAGGTGGAATTGGGAAAAGGCAGCTCTTAATTGGTTTTGCTTTTTCAGGCATCAGAGCTCCTTGGTCTTATCTGCACTGCGCTCGTTTTCCCTAACCCCCTGCTCCCCCCTTTCAGCTTTGCAGACTATGAAGTCAGCCTTTGAATCGGTTCCTGTCCCACTGCCCTCCTACTGCTTCCCAGCACTTGGGTGTGTTGGGGTGCACGGCTAACAGCCACCGTGCTGACAGCCTCGGAGGTGCCTTTCTTGTGTCTTGGGCTGGGACTAGAGCAGAGCACCAGGTGTTTTTTCTTTCTACATGCACTGCTCTTGTTTGGGCGGGAGGCGTGGCTTGGGCACCCCCACCCAAAGGCACAGGGTGGGGAAAGCCTGCAGCATGCTGCTGGTATATCCTGATGGTGCTGGGATGAGTGCTGAGAGAAATTCCGTGTTTTTGGAGGAGCACAATTATCCAGGGGACTTGTGTACCTGCAGCAATGCGGAGCTAGTCCCTGCTCTCCTCCTGGATCCAGCCCACACAGGGGTGAGAACTGCTGAGCAGCTGAAGGAGGGTCCCCAGCATGTCTTCTACCCCGGGGAAGGGCATACAAAGAGGAAACCTTCAACTACACTAGTGAAAGAAGTGAAAAAAAACTAGTAATTACAAAAGTGAGAGAGAGGCAAAGGAGGAGTTGGGGGTCCCCTTCAGGAAGTGTGGGAGGATGCAGAGAAGCTGTGGGGAAGAGGTTTCTCATATGAGTTGGGGTATGGATTGGTCAAGGCTATAAACATGAGGATGAAACCACCTGAAAACCTTGTTGTCTTTTCAGTTTGCTGTAAGAAAAACAGACAGTGTGGGAACTTCACACCACCTGTGATTAGGGCATGATGGCTGTACATAGATACTAAGAATTGCAGAGAGGAGGAGTGGCTGCATATTATCTCCCCTCTCCCTTCTCTGAGTGCCAAAGGGTGTCATAACTTTGTTTTTCATCTGTCCTGCTTCATTTATTTCATGATTTTTCTTAGCCAAGCCCGGAGAGTGTTCCTTTTTCAAGCATACTTATACTGAGAAGGTCTGAGGTGGTCTGTGCTTGTTGTTCATGCATAGACCATGTATTGTTAACTTGCATTTGTGACTTTCAGTGTTTTAAATATTAAGAATCTAAGAATAAACAGAATGCAAATTAGCTCTAGTGCATCAAAATTAGCTTCTGGAGGGGAGATATCATTTAAATAAAATTTGACCCAGCAAATATTGAAAACTTGCTTCAAAATCTCTGTGCTGTGACCAGAGAATCTGGGCCTGTGGCTCTGATATTTCTGAGATAAAATACAGACTATGATTAAAATAAATATTCCAGACTTTTCCCATATATCCTAAGGACACTTCTACAAAGCCTTTTCATGCTGCTACTTGAGCCATTCAGTAACAAAGTCCCTGTGTACTGTCATAGAAATGGTGTGGTCCCATTTCTTTGCAAGAGATGATCTTTGTTGGATGCTTCTAGCCAAATTTTTTGTGCACTCCATACCATTGTGCAGGCCAGATAAGATATCATCCTATTCAACCTCGGGAATTTCAGGAAATAAATGACAAAGGGGAAAAAAAAATCTGAAATTTTTATGAGAACCAGGAAAAGAGTTTTGGGTCTGGGATTGTGGGTATCTCCTGGTATGTATTGCTGAGATCTGAAGGCTGTGACAAGCTCTGATAAATAATTTCAGTTTACTTTTCCTTACTCTTCTAGCACAGAATAGATATGTTCTCAAACAATACTGTAGCATAGCAACTTCTCATTCAAACTGAAAATTATAGGGAAAGTGGCTTGAAAATTGTACAGTAATGGATTTCTTTTCAAAGTAAACTGTAGAACTCTCCTTTTCAAATTGTGCTTCAGTGAAATTTCCTTCAGGTTTGCTCTTCTCTACATTTCATTTACTTAGTTTCTTTTTAAATTAGATCACTGCCATATCCATCACAAGAGTACTGCACATCCTTCACACATTTTCATTCAAAACCTGCCATTATTTCTATAAAACAGATGGGGGTGAGCTCCTAATAATACTGAAACAAATCTTTCTTTCTGTTAATCCTTCTAATGGACTATATGATGTTGCTTTAAAATGAGAGGCATCATGACAGTTTCTGCTCTGCACATGAAATTCAAAGCTTACAAAAGTGCCCAGAAGCTAACCTCACAGCATAGAAATATTGTAGAAGTAGAGCTATGTGTATCATCCTGAAAGTGGGTCTTTGGTTTCATCCTTTTGTGTAGATTTGTTCAATGTTAAATGAAGATGAAAGCAGTATTAGGCTATATGTAAAGACAGTAAAACTTGCCGAATGTCCTGCTGCTACCATGTGAAAGCTGAGTTATCAGAATAGTGAGGTGGAAAGGAGGACAAGGTACAAAAGAAAACATATCCTCCCTGGAAGAACAGGACAGTGGATGCAAAAATGTCTATGCATTTTAATATAAACAAAGATCTGGGATGTCAAATACAATGGAAAGAATAGACTACTACCGCTTGCTCAAAACCAAAGTGGGGTTTGTTCCTGAATATATTGAGTAAGTTGGGTTTCTGTGGTTCATGATAGAGCGCATTATTTGGAGGAGAAAAAAAATCTTTCTTGGTGTGTTGTAGTCTCCTTTGCTGGAAGAAGGCTGGACTGGAGATTAATGGTTTCTATGGTGCTACCAGTGTTTCCATGCAGGGGACCCAGAAGCTTCTACGTGCTGTTGAAATGTCTCAGTGTTTAATGCACGCTATGGTGCATTTTCATCAGAGGCACTAGGCTGGACACTGGGTACAACTTTTTTAGTTCCCTTCTAGTCTCCATCTCATCACCTTTGCTGAGGGGGAGGTTATTATACAGTATTTGGGCTAGTGAGAGTGTTGCATGGACAGATTCACTGCTCTTGATTTAACCTAGATATCCCAGCACGATCCTGCAGTGGGCAGGAAAGACATAGATGTGTGGATCAGTTTCTCAATGAAATAGGTGAGCAGCATACTGAGGTTGATGACTAAATTTTATCATAGCTTAATACTATTGTGTGTTATTATGTTATTGTTTCTAAATAATGATGGTCACATATAGATCTGAGCTCTACAGGCTAAAATAATTTTGAAGTAATGTTTTGATTATTAAGATTATTAAGTTTGTATTAAGAAGTCGTTAGGGTTTGTTAAGCAGTGGTGTAACAGATTGACCTTTATGATGGATTTGAGGCTGGGTTCCAGGGGAGAAATCATGCCTTGATTGGAAAGCTAACAGAAGGTAATGGAAGATTTTGTTCTAAGGGTCAGTTTTTGATTTCCTAACCTGTGTAGGAAAACTTAATAAAATTTTAAACATTTTGTTTCAGAAATAACTTGCGCAATACTCCTGGGAAACTTGCATTTGGACAATTACAGCCTGAAAGGCAAACCCAGAAATGGACACAAACTTAGCAATTTGTAGGTTTGCTCATGTGGAGCCTGATCACAAGCAATGGCTTTGAGGATAAGGCATCTCAGGACATGTTAGGAAAAGATGGTGTATTACTTCAAAAATCACCTCAAAGGAATTGTTTTCTACAACTGAATGCTTCTCAAGTTGAAACAAAGGACCTAATTTCTTATTTCTGTTGCTTGTATAAAACTGAAATAATGTTTAGCCCTAATTCACAGTGGTCGAAACAGTGCACCACTTTGCAATTCAGTTTTAGGATGCTTGAAAACTTTGTTCTAATTTCTACCTTGCAGAATAGTAAAAACGTTTTATTTGTTATAGCTATTGTTCTAGCTGCAGGTGAAATAATGCCCCTTAGACCAAGGGCAAGGATAAAATATAATTTCTGAAAAGATTGTTACTTTACAGTGGCACTCGGGGTGTTCACAGTACTTTTGTGTGTTCAGGATAGAAAAGTAAGGAAACAACAAACCAAGATCACTTACTTTTCACAGGAGACACTTTTTGTATAACGTATTACTTCCTCGCTTTGCCTTCCAAGTATAAGACAGATACTTTTAAAAGCTTTTCAAATGCATTAATGTGACTTGCAGATGAAGTTGTGGAAACTAAAGGACAATTGTTCAGACACTATTCTAGAGATATCAGTTGACAAATAAAAATGTAAAAATGTTGTACTCCTGTAAATCCAAAATCAGCCAGACAACAGAACTCAGTACAGTCAAATTAGAGAGGCAGAAGGATGAATTTGTTTCTGATGAAGGAGTTGTTCCATAACAAATAAGTATAGGCAACTGTTTTGATCCTAAAATAATGTGCCATCACTATCAGTTTAACATTGGAGGTGGTTTAATTGTAATGCCCATTTGGAATGACAGTCACTATGATATAATTTTACACTACATTCTCAGAGGCATTAGAATCTGCAGGTATGACTAGGCAGTGGAAAACCAAGGCCTCTTTCATCCTTACGTGATTAGCATATTTGGTTCCTGCATTCTTCTGCTCTGAAAAGAAACCTGCATAGTTCAAATATCGAAGACACTGTGTTCTACTCTGTTCAGAGGAGGCTGTTCTGAGCCTCACTTGTGTCTAGAAGAGTGACAATGGATGTTACGAAAATAAAGATACCTGTGTGGGTGGGAAAAAGATAGTGGCATAAACCAAAGTCTCAACTGAAAAGGCTTTAAAGCCCTAATCTGTGTTTTCCTGCTCATCACCTTGGCCAGAGTCTGTGTCCAACAGTTGCAGAGTGGCTGTTACACAACAAGAACCACAAAAGCTGACAACAGAATGGCAGCATTGTGCTGGCTGGGGTGTCCACATGTAGTGACATGAGCACCTGCTTTGCATGGTTTTGCACGAGGTGGTTGTGGTTTGGGAAGGAGCAGGGGGAGGGATGAGAGATGCAGCTTTTAATGTGTGTACTTCTCAGAAGTACGTGATAGATGCTGGGCAGGAGCTGAGATTGCATGCACGTTACTCAGCATGTCAAACTGTTTCTCTGAAAAGGACATTTTGGACTATGTTGCCCAAAAAACAATGGTCAGGCATCTATGGGTCTTGTATGAGAGCTCCTGCAGATCTCATTTTGCATGTGTTTCTTACTTAACAAAGTGAGTAAATTCCTATATTTAGTAGCTGACTAGGCCCTCTGTTTTCCAGGTATTTATTCCTATGCCTAATTATATTCCAATGATTACTTCCTTTACAATTATTGGAAGTACTCATGTAATAAAGTTAGCATACGTGCATCTTCAGGAGTAGGTCTTAAATATAACATAATTGTTAATTTCTCTTCCCAACTGCTACCTCATTATTCAAGCTAAATAATATGAATTAGTAGAAAGAGGAAAAAAGGCAGTAAAGAAATTAAACTTTATAACAAGAATCACTCCAGTTACTGCTTTGTAGAGGAGGAAAAGGGAGGGAGGAGGGGGAAGGAGGCAGAAGGAAAATTAGCTGCTGATCCAAAAAGCTATCACCATAGTGCTGTAACTGCCAGTGTTCATTCTTTCCACGTGTGCCTTTTCCAGTTTTGACAAATGCAAATTGTGAAACAGGTTTTAGAAGAACTCTGCAAAGAAAAGAGATCTTATTTTTTTAGAAGTTCAGGAACTGCAGTTTTCAGGAAAATAATTAATTTTCAGCAACCAGGGGAAAAAAAAAAAAAAAGAAAAAAGAAAAAAAGCTTTCAAAAGTACTTTCTGTTGTGTCTGTCCTAGCTCATCTTTCTTGTTATTCCTTAGAAGCATCCTTTCTGTTTAGATCTGAAAAACTTGTTCTACTTTAATTTCCACTAGTAGTTTGTATAAGAATCTTCAGTTTTTCTACTGTTAAAAATACTTTTTTGAGCTACAGATTTTAAAATGCATAATATATTTTTAAGTGCTATAAAGTTTTAAAGGGTCAAATATGGAGTGTGTGGAAACGCAGTAAGTTGCAAGTGAGTGGAAATGTCCTGCTTAAAGTACAGATTCATTCTGTTGGATGCAGTTTCTGAATGTTACGGATTATGATGAAATGCTGTGCTCGATATTACGGTTTAGAATTAAAAGTATGTTGACTAGATAACACAGTGGAACTTTTCTGTTAATTTAAGTGACATCCTTTTTGTTGCAAGGGAAATACCTGCCTTGTTTCAGAAAAAGCATAGAGCCCTGCCTGTTTATGTAGAGATTAGTAATCTGTGCTAAGAGTCCTCATCTATTGTGGTGACAGATGTTGATCCATTAGGAGGTTACTGCTCAACCAGGAATATGCAGTCATCTACACAGTTCGTAAGTATGATAAAATGGAACTGCCAAGAGTTTTATAGCTATGAATGTGCATTCATATAAATAATACCTGAGGTTACACATTTCTAATGAAGGCATGTGGAGATAGGGCACACAAATATTTAGGTGTTGGTTTACTGTAGTCACGCAGCTTCTTTAACATGAAAGAGACACACGTCTTTGTAAAATATTTTAGAAGTGCTTTTCTTATGAGGTGCTATGAAAAAGCAAGTGCACAGAGATAGCCCAAGTTCTCATCATGAAATAGGAGATGAGAAGCAGTAGCCCTGAGCTATGAAAAACTATGGAAACTTCAGAAGATTTGTGTTCCTTGAAAAAATACTCCTTTTTCCTGATGTCATTGCTGCAAGATGATCAGGAGCCCAAGGAAATTAAAGGGAATTTCATGGATTCCTTCCTTCTAACAGGATTTTGATGCTGCCAGTTGAATTGTAACAATGAGGCAGTTGCTACTGGCATCCTCCTTCAAAAGTGTAGGGGCTTGTAGCATTATTTATACTAGGAAGACTTAGCCTGGCTGGTAATTTGGAGGGTGAGGGAAGGAAGAGGTATTTGTAACCTTCTGAAGAGCAGACACAACTTCTGCCTTTGTGATGCTTCTTAAATTCTTGAGGTCACAACTTGAGTTTTTAGGCTCTGTTTTGGCAATTGCACATGTTCCAACAGCACATAAGTGCATAATTATGAATATGGAAGAAAAGATTCTCTGTGTGCGTTCATCCTGTTTGCTTAGAGCGTCATCAGCTGATTCAGTATTTTCTTAATTGTGAGTTTTATATAGATTTACTGTTCTTGAGATTTGAAGAAGTGAATGTATGAAATTGCTCAGCACCCAAATGGAGTCTTGGCTGTATTCATCATCATGGTACCAGAGGAATAAAGGGAAGCAAATTTGAGAAGTTTGAAAAGAGAATTAGAGAAACTAAGTTAACTACAAAGACAGGAACATAACAGGAATTGTGGTGAGAACAGTATTAACAGATTCATGCAAAGGGACATCATGCCACTTGGAATTCTTTCAAGCAGGGAACAAGCCTGTAGGTAAAAAGATGAGTCAGTTGTCACAACCTCCTTGGATTTTCAAGTTAAAGGCTTAAACTGATATGCAGTAAAGAGAAGATCCTTCTGTAGATTAAGAGCTGGCTGAAGAAAAGGAAGAAATACATATTTTTCACAAAGAGATCCCAGAGAGATATATGCTGCTTGCCATGTTTAAAGTCTGAAGAAGGGATGTGAGTATTAGTGAGATAGTGTTTGCTGCCTCACTAATGTTATTTGCAGGTCAAAACTAAAGCTGGCTCTAAAGAAAAGTTTTGCTATATAAATGACTGAGAAATAAATTAGCAAGACTGAGGTCTGTAGTGTCCAAAGCAATATGCCTGAACTAAAAAATGGACTTATTAAAATTAATAAATTAATAAATATTAAAATAATTTTTGTTCCATTAAAGATCTTGCTCCTCCTGTACTAAGTTTTCTGTCATCTCCATGTTTAGTAGCACTCAAAAAGGGAATTAGAAAATTAGGAATTATGAGTGGAATACCATATGAAGCAGAGCATATAATGATGCCACTACTTTAAGTCCATGTCTTGGCTACATTTTGAATATTGTGAGGTGTTTTGACAATTCTGTATCAAAGGGCATATATAGAAATGATAAAAGTACAAAGAATGCCCAAACTATTTAGAAATGTATAATGATTTTGATTTGAGACGTGAATTGGACAAGAAGTTTTCTGTGTGAAAACAGATGATTGAAGTTTATAAAATCATGAATAAGATGATAAGTGTCTGTTCACTTATCATATGATGCAGTGGGCACACAGTGAAATTATGGGGCAGTGGAGTTTGAAGCAGAAATTCCCTTTTCACATAGTGCACAGTTTAATTGCATATCTTGTTTTCACAGTTGCTGTACAGGCCAATAATCTAATTTAAAATATAAACCAGATTATATGAAGTAGAAACTGTCAATAACTACAGTGGTCTGAATGAAACTATGAATGAACAAATTCTGTAATCAACAGGGTACCAGCAGGAAAGAGTAAGAGGAGGAGCACTCACTCTATCAGGTGACTACTACTGACAACTGTTAGGCAGGCTATTGGGCTAGCTGAACATTTTTTCTGCATTAATATGTCTGTTATTTCATAAAAATAAAATTATAATGTTATAATGGTTGGGGAAGAAGGGAAGTTGCAGTGAGTGAAACTCTGTCAGGGTCTTATTGAGACTTTTCCTCAGCACTGGTCTATTAAGAAAAGTGAATATTTGCCCTGTCCCTTCAATAAATCATGTCTCTAACTTTGAACTTCACAGATTACAAGATCTGGAGAAGGCCAAAGTCCACTTGTGAGCCACTAAAACATTGCAGTACCTCTTCCGTTTCACCTCTGGAGCTGTGCTGCCAATGAAGCTATGTTGCTGTAATGAGAGCTTCCCAGCTGTGGCTACCTTTTGAACACCTCCACACTGGGAAAATCCCTGCATCCCCTGATGATTTGTGGTAAAGGTAATGCAGTCTCTTGTCTTTTGGGGGTTAATCAAGAAAACATCTCTTAGTTTCTTCACAGGCCATACCCCCTCTTTCTCAATGGATCTTGACCTTTGGGGTACAAATAAAGAATGGTGAAACAGAGATTGATAACATCTTTCCTCTCTTGTGAATTGATTGTGGAGGATGTGTGTGGGTATATGTTCTAGTCTTGCTTTACTAATCACAGAAGAAAATAATTTCAGTTTTGTTGAAACTTGTCTTACAAGATACTAAAAGCTGCTGTTGAATTACTAATAATAATAATGAAAGAAAGATCTGACTAGGTATTGACATCATGCTAACCAAAGCAAAACATTCCTTGTACTATGAACTGAAAGTCTTGGGTTTTGTGATGGCAGAATAGTAGAGGCTTGATCCTTATATATTTTTTAATTTTTTATTTTTTCCCCTGAATCAGGTGCCTTTAAAGTAAACATTTACAATGTGTTAGGAGTATTACTGTGAACATGTGCAAAGCCGAGGTGTACACATTCTGCGGGAATAAAGATTATTCAGATATTCCAGAAAGGATGAGGAAGTGTTGAATGAAGAAAAATGTCAGGAAACGTGGCAAGAGCTGTGGCAGCCTTGCCAGAGCTGCTGTTTTTCTGCAGTGTTCAGTCCCATACTGTCTGAGGCACACCACCAACCTGCAGCTGACATTATGTTTCCATGCTCCTTAGGAAAAGGCACCTTGGGCCTGCAGAGCAAGGAAAAGCTTCTAAGGGATTCACAGCAGGCAGGTCTGTGGTAGGGTAGAGATACTTAAAACATACCTTCATGACCTAGCTTGAGGTTCTGGAATGGAGGCTTACCATGGCATCTGTCAAGACAGATACATATATAGAGAGAGAGTGTCATGGTCAGACTGTTTTTAGATACCCAAGTTGTTTCAATACATTGTGTGATGTTATCCAGAAGAGATGAAAGAACTCAGGTACTTTACAAATCAAGTGTGTGTAAAAGTAACTCTCCCAGTGGATGGTGGCATGCTGATTTCTCCTTTGTCCCTCAAATAACAACAGACTATATGTAGTTAGGGAGCAGAACACTAGTTTAAAGTAGCAGATCCCTTTATGATTATGTACATGCAGCAAGAATTAAAAATAACAGAATGAATACACTGAAACTATGCAGCATTTCCTACTGTGAACTTTAGTAAAAAGCTACTGTTCAAATTGAAGTAAATCACAAATGTCTTCTATTACAATGAAAACAAAATTGGAAGAAGGTAATTCACTCAGCAATACTGAGCATGTACAAGAAATGTATTGAGAAGAACTGCTGCTGAGCAATGCGGCAACTTCATATGTGGGAATTTGATAGTAAGACTATGTAATGCTATAGGACTGTTCTTTCAAATGTACTTTGAATTTTATTATCTACAATTGAGTATTTTATGTTCCTACTTCACCACAATATTTTGGCTTCTAGATGGGACCAGTCTGTTACCTACACATCTCTGGTAGCATTCTTAATTTACTTAAATATTAATTCCTGTGCTTTATCCATACTTGTGCTTCCACATGCAGGCTATGGTTAATGGTTATCTGCAAATATTTGGAAATTGGCTACCTCCTGTAATAGCTTCTTTTTCTGACACCAAACAGATTGTTGAGGATGCAAACTTTTCCCGTAAGACTGATACCCTGATTCTTCCCTCTCAAAGCAGCTGTCATTTTGGTATGCAGCGGCTGAAATAAACTTGGCGTGCAGCCCCAGGAACACAGGATCCGAAAGGTTTCCAGTCACTGCTGACAGGCAGGGGCTTGTACCATGACCTGATCTCAATGCATGGTGATTGCCCTGCCATGTGCAGTTGGTCAGCAAGTGCTTGTAACATCTGTTGATTGTTGTTTATTGTCTGCAGAACACTCATCTGCTCAGATTTATTTTCTAGCTTCTGCACACCTGGCAGATCTGGTAATTCTATTTCCACAAATACAGACTGATCAGTTCCTTCTGCCAGCAATGGTCAGTCGGCTCGGGGGGTGACAGTAAAGGGCTTGAAAACGCATGTTGAAGGTTGAACAGAGAACTCCCGGAGTCTTTAAATATGTGAAAATGAATTGATGAAGTGGAACAGAAGGAATTTTTTGACACTGAGCACTTATTCTCTGATAAGTACAGCTGCAGCCCACACTGTACTGCAAGAATTCCCAGAGACAGTCAGAAAGTATCATGAGGGACATCAGTGCTTACCTAGAGTGACGCATGGATTTTACTAGCACGGTGTGTTACTCGGCCAAATGTGCATATGTTCTGGTATCCCAGCTCAGCAGCTGACAGCTGTGCAGAAGCAAACTTGTGAATTTTCAGATTTAGATTGGGCTTTTACAAGGTGGCAGAGGAGGATGCAGAATATATAAACTATATCTGGCTATGGGTTCTGCTGCAGCTTTCCTCTCTGATCCTGGGGCACTCTCTTGCCCTTAAGTAGACCATCAATCTTGGAAATGAAGATTGCAATACTGCTGTATTTCACAGAGGAAGAATGAAAATGCTTTGAGATATTCCTTTATGTTCTGCATGGAAAACACATCATTACTGTGGAATAACTGCATTTTTTTTTATTAATGTTAAGAACAGATCCACGGGAAAATGGGTCAGTGTACTTTTATTTCCACTTACAAACCAAGTAATCATGCCTTGATCTAACTGCCAGTCAGGTTGATGAATTGCTTAAAAGTGGACTTTGATCCTTGGAGATGTTGATTGACTATAGAAAAAAATAAGGAATAGAAACTGATGCATGTATTGCACTCGGTGTGGTTAGAGACTCACAGTTTACTTGCTTTTATGCTGGAAAACTATTACTATTTGTTTATTATTTACTAAAAATACACACCCACAAGTACAGAAAACTCTATGTGTGTGCCACATGAGAATAGATAGGAAAGGTACAGCCCCAGTGAAAACTGCAAACAACTCTCCCTGACTGTATCATCTTACCTTCCTCAGTTATTTGTGGTGCCCGATACATGGAATGAGGTCAGATAGGTTTGGAGTGTTCTCTTTGAGACTGCTGGTGTGAGAGACGTGTAAATAGACAAGGCAGAGATCTCCCAGCATACCCACAAAGGGACTGTTAATTGCAGTTTAAGGAAATATACCTAGTTGTTATAATGTGTATTTTAGAACAGTTCTTCTTATCACATAAAATAAGACTGGGCTTCCTTAAATGTGAATACTATACAAAAGTTCAAAACCTGATTTTTAGAACTCTCAGAAAGAAAATTTCTCCTAACAGAATTAATCTGGAGAGAGTGACCAATAAGTGATGGTCTGAAAATAAACATGATAGAAGTTACAATGTATAGAAATGTGGAAATGTGTCTGTGCCATAAGTCTTCTACCAATTTATGATGTTATTGGAATAATTGTTTAAAACTCATTGCCTTAAATCTTGATTGTCTATAAGGCACAAGTTATTTTGCCTTTTCATAGGAAGGGAACTTGAAATGTAGATATATAGAAAGATGGGGGAAAAATAGTGAGAAAACAGAATACAAAGGGAATACAAAATTTAAAACTGCATTTGAAACCTTCCCAATACAATATTAAAATTTTCACTTTCATAGTTAATGACCTTTCCTTCCTTGCCTCAGGTTTTAGTTGTTTGCAACAAACAGAACAAGTCCCTTGAAGTCCGCAAAGCCAACACAGCAGATTCCATAAACCCTTTGCCAAACTGATTAGGTTTGCAGTTCACTCACTAAGCCTGCCTGGTTATGGCAGCATCATGCAATGATTCTTTTCATTGAATAAAACTGGACCTGCAGAGGAACTAATTTTTTTTTTGCATGAATACTTCTGTAGTGCTTGCTTAAACATGAAATTCTTCCTGATTAACTCACATGTGAGCAGTTTTATTCTGGAATTTAAAAAATAATCTTCTTCCTGCTAAGCTTAATGTAGTTGTGTAATAATTAAACAGAAGTAGTTAATTGGAAAATACTGCATATGTAGACAGTCCTCAGTCTTTTTCCTTTGGTAAATGGTTAGTGGTTGGATAAAGTGGTATTTTAAGAAAATCTTTTTTTTTGTAATGGATTTTCTTAATTTGTTGAAGTAAATGAGAAAGTGCAAGTATCTGATAGGTTTCGCATGTAAAATAGCAGTACAGGTAGACTGGCATGAAGGTAAAAGAATTTTTTGTTTCTGTATAATAACTTAAGAAGCTCCAGAAACTAAGGGCTGCATTGCTCAGCAGGGAGCTTTTGAGAACTACTGTGTGTCCTCAGTCTCATGTAACTGCTATTCACATCCAGGCAGAACACAGGAGAGAGACAACCTGATTTTCGTTCAGAGAGTAGCTCAAATCCTGAGCAGACTGGGCCTTTACAGACTTTATTTAGGATTTATAAGTGCATCATTTGCATTTGCAATCATTAGAGACCACACTAGTAAGTGAGACTTAATACAACAAAAGATAGGATTTGTTCATTATGGATTGATTTGAAAGACTAAGATTAATTAAAACTATATATTGTCCAGAAAGTAAAATGGTGATCCAAACAAATTAAAAAGGATAATTGCGGTAATCCGTTCTACCTTGTCCAATTTTTTCTTCAGAAATCAGGATATTAGCCTAAAGAAAAAAGTGAATACATTTGTTAGATTTATTTTTATTTAGAAGGAAAATATAAAAGACTTATATTAGCAAAGAAAAAGTACAGAAACCACAGGAAGCATCTTTCTGAGGCTGTTAGCTGTAAACCTTCACCAGAGAAGCAGCCTCCACTGGCTTTGTCTTCAGTGGTCTGAAAGTTATACTTAAACATCTTGAATCAGTAGCAGACACGGCTTGGTTGGCACATGTGAATAAGGTGGCTGTAGTACCAAAATTGTAAAACTGTTATAGACAGTGAACATCAAAAAACATATGTATTAAAAAAACAAAAACAAAAAAAAAAAAAAACCAAACAAACCAAAAACAAACCCAAAAACTCTAGTCAGGTTTCTTTGCAGGGTTCTTGTCCATCACTGGGAACCTCTGTGCAAACTGCCTGGGCTTTACCTCCTGCATGGCAGTCAGGAAGGCAGGCGGCTGCCCTCGCAGCCGGCTCTGATCCAGGACCTGATAGGGGGAGCAGGTGCAACAAGTGTGCTAATGACCAAGCAGCTGCTTCCACTAGTTTGCTGCCAGGGGAGTTGGGGGGTTCAGCTAGGCTGTGCTGTTACAATAAGCTAGATAGTGATCTAGAGACCAGCTTCTTCCAGGGGCTGTAATTCCTGGTCTTGTGCTTTGCACATTCTGTGCCAGGGCCAGGTCTTATGTGTCCCTCACCCAGTGCAGATCTTGGAGGTAAGTGGTATTAAGGATGTGTGGAATTGTGCTTTCGGTGGTGGTCAGAGATTGTCTTGAGTCAGAGTCTGTGTGAGCTAGGAGGACAAAAGTATTTTGTCCTGAACAGTGATTATTTTTGGCTCTAGATGGTGTTAAAATGGGTCCCATAATGGTTCATCATGCTTCCTGGATTCCTGGGGACAGTCTCCAGGGAGATCCTATTAATATCTTGCTTGCAAACCTTCTCTTTTCCTCCCCTGCTCTCTGCCAGCACCTACCCAAGATCTACCTTGCTTGCTTTTTTCTTCTTCTCTGCTAGCCTGTGGGCAACAGCTGGCTGCTGTGGCCCAAATTGCCTTGCAGGTGCACATTGAGGGAGAGCTGGCATATGGTATCGAGTTATGTCTCTCTGCCCTGGTGAACCGTGGTACAAGACAAGCACGGCTGAATGTGCAGGACAGTGTTGTAGATCAACACATGGTATAGATGGGTCTGGGATGCAGTCAGTGCTGCAGGTTTCATCCATGGTGATTTAAAAGATTTGGGGATATATGTCTGCCTGAGGGAGCCACAAAATGGGGCTGCAAAGGGCCCTACAATGTGTATAATGACGTTTAAGCTTAGGCTGCCCTTAACTTGGGTAGAATCTTACACAGCAGTGTATGTAACTAGTGAATTAGAATACAGGCAGATGTTCAAAATTACTGCAGTTTTATGCCTTAATTATAAGTAATTTTTGAAGGAGCATCTTTAATTCCTTCCACAGCAATCCAAGCTATGGGTGTTTAGTTCCTATTTATCACTAGCATTTCTCTGATCTCTGCCTAGCTACGCTCATGAAGTGTCTCCAAGTATGTTTGCAAAGATGTTTACTCTCCAAACAGTTCAGGCTGGTCATTCTGAAACTACTTAAGGAATGTACCTGACAATTTGGCTGGAAAAATAATCTCTCAATGTAAAAAACTTAACTGCTATAGAACACTGGTCACAGTGTTCACCAGAATTCTGTCTGGACTGAAGTATTTCTTTCAACTCATATTTTATTTATATATACTTTATTTATTATATAGAAATGTTAAATTAAAGACATGACAGTAAATGTTAAAAATGTTAAAACCTCAGACTTAAAGACTTTAAACCTGGAATATCAGATTAAATTCTAAACAATTTGTCTTCAGAGGTAAATATTTTTACTTTTGCAAGCCAGTAACAAATGACAGAATTATGTCTATAGCTGTTTCAGACATAAAGAGAAAAAGGTTACAAGAACATAGCAACATCTTCATCTGGAACTGTAGTTAATCTGATTAAATACAGCAAAAAGTTTAAAAGCTGCATATTGGGAATCATTCTGAAAAGATAATAAAGAGAGATTGCAGTTAGAAATTATACAGAACTGACACTCCTTGTATTTATATAATTCAGAATACCAAGTGTGTAAATGTAACTAATTTAATGCTCTGGTTTCTAGACTGTTCAGAGCAAAACATTTTGCTGACATGGTGTTGAGCAGTTTGACTTCCTTACTACTGTAAGCAGCTTTATCTTCTGTACTCCTGTTTGCTAGTTCTACCATCATTGTTAACAGAGAACCAAGAACAGCCATAGAGGATATACTGGCAAAAATAGTCTGATAGCCTGTCTGGATAAAGACTCAGCTGTTTATTGTAGTTGTTGAGATGTATCCATCCAATATATGTAAATAAATTGGACAACATGCGGTTCTAAAAATGGTACATGTATTGCATTCTGGAGACACCATCCAGAAGGTTAATCCAGACTAATACTTAAAGCTAGGTTGTGTTTCTAAACTGAAACATCTCTATAGTTTAAGAACTTGCACAGTGAACCAAAACTTTGTGGCGTCTATGATTTATTTTTCATCTGTAATTACATTAGTTATAAAACCAAGTTATTTTTTTAATGAAATGGGAAGCAGATGATTACATATTCTGGCTTTTCAGGACCATTTGATGTGCAGCGTTAAAGCTGCACAGCTGAGTGTCCACAAGTTGTATGTTTCTTTGCGTAGTATGTTTAGTCCATATAAGTGATAAAAGTTCAGAAATGTAAAGCATTGTGCCTTGCCTTCCTCCTAGGGAAACCCTAAAATGTCCTGCCAAGCTCTAGCTTTTCCATCCCACCTCTTCTATTTTTCAGAATTTTTTTTTTTTCCCCTTTGTAATTAACTGCATGGTTGTATGGAAAAAGAGGAAGGTATTGCTGGCACAGTTGTAGGCACAGCAGGCAAACACCTTGTAGCCCTTTGGCCGAGTATCAACACACCATTAATAAGCAGACAGCTTGAAAATGGCAATAGCAGAACATTTATTACAAAAGGAGAGACAGCTTTGATCTTTCTTAGAATCGCCCTGTTATTACACATAGCAGAGTGCTCAAGTTTAATTGGTCATTGCACCTAATCTTGGTCCCCCTTTATGCAGAGGGTACAAAAGAGGAATTCCTGAAGTAAGTGTTAGTTATAGATAACCCACAGCATGTTTGTTTTGGAAGAAGAGCAAAGGGAGGAAACTGACATATTTTTATTTGTTTTTTTCTATCCTCATCTAGCACAAATGAAAATAGCACAAAATCATGAGAGACCATCCAAGGTAATTCTAAGCTGTTTGTGTGCGGTTCTGTTCCACCCTGTATATGATTATTTTTGTTTTTTCCTGCTGTGGTCACTTGAGACAGATTTTAATATAACTCTGTCTTGGAATGCTTGCTGCTGCATCTGAAGATGAGAACACTGCCTCCCCTCAGCAGCCTCTGTGGATTAATAACAGGTACAACATGCCCAGGCAGCACTGGTTAGAGGGAGAAATCAGATGAACCTGACATGCCAGCACCATTCAGATGGCTGTGGATGAAAGTATTTCTGTGACTCCTTACGCAAGTTATTGAGTACAAGCCTTGCTTTAAAAGTAACTATAGTTACTGTGAGTATTCTAAGCACATGAGTATAAATAGTCCCGAAGGGCAAACTGCTAAGGCTTTGGCACAGACCTCAACGCTACTTTAAAAGACTTATTTTCTAATCTTTATTAATTACTGTGAAATAGGTGGATCATACTAAGCCTACATGTAATTAGTCTGGGACCCTTCCCTCTTATGGGTCCTTTAGTGAAACCGTAGCGTGATGTTTATGCCAGTAGTTCTCTGCTGGCACAGTGACATTGAAGTGATTGAGCACTGACTAAGACTTTGATATAGGTTTGGGCACGAAGAGCAAGCAGGGAAGGACTATCTGAGAGCCTCATTTAACAAAATGTTTCTGCATTAGATGCACATTTCTAGTGTGTTTTTCCTCTCTTTTGATCAAGGGTGTTTTGGACATGTGCCAAAGACTTGTCTATACATGGAGTTATACTAGAATAATTACTCTGGAAAAAGTAGCCTGGATTAACTCCATGGGAGCAGAGTATTGTTCCAGAAGGGGTTACTTGGAGTATCAACATATTTGAGTGCTCTGTCTAGATTGCTCATTTCTCACTTTCTCTGGAAGCTTCTGTCTTCATAACCTCGATACTGGTAGAAAAAAACAATGGAGTATTGTCATGCTGCTTGGCACTCACGAGGTTTTAAAACCTTGCACCTACTTCCTGAAACCAAAGCACTAAACCAAGACGTTGTTAAAAACAGATACAAACCTCTCTCTCTCTCACCCCCCCCCCGGGTGGATGAAGCGCGCTAAGGTGTGCTTGCAAGTACCCTGTTGGAGTTACGGGTGAAAGCATGAGATAAAATTGATCTGGGATCCAAAACCACATCTTGTTTTCAAAATAATAAACAATAAAAGGTGTAGGGGTAAGAAATTTTCAGATCTGTTTAGAGATAGGAGATGCTGGTGGAGACTCATGCAAACTTCGAGTATCTGTCCTCATGTGCTGTCTGGAAACAGAAACTGCACTTGTTTTTTTTTTCCTTTCCTTCTGCTGGACGCTTTGTTTGTGGAATGCAGACTGAATACGAGAAGCACCTGTACGCAGGGTCAGGCTGTCCACAGCTCTGTATGGAGGCGTTGCGTACATGCTGAGTACGCCGACA
>NW_008625453.1:7915-8196 GCF_000691845.1 Merops nubicus | reverse complement strand
GTGCCAGGCCGGGAGCCCCGCGCTGCCCCGGGGCTGCAGCTCGCTGGAACGGGCGCGCAGGGAGCGCTGGGCTGGGGATCCTGTGGGAACAGCTCACTTGGCCACCAGCCGGGCAGGAGCTTAGCCAGCTCTGCAAACAATGATTGCAAACAGATGCTGGGGAGGACGATTTCCCTGCCCTGCTCCGCCCCACAGCGAGCATCTCCCTGGAGGCAGAGGACATGGCATGCCCTGGAGCTGATGCCTCGGGAGGCCTTTTTTGGATGGGAGGTCTGTGGGTT
>NW_008625453.1:7384-7771 GCF_000691845.1 Merops nubicus | reverse complement strand
GGCAGGGGTTAGCAGAGAGACCTGACCTTCCTCCTCCTCCTCTGCTTGTCCCGGGGCCTCCCACTGCGGTGAGCACCAGGCAGCAGCTTTCAAGCTCTGAAGTCCTTGCCAGAGCACTGCTGCTCCGCCAGCTGCTGGCCTGGGCCCGCGCTGCACCCAGCCGAGAGCAGCAGCGGGGAGGAGCACACAGCCCCAGGCCTGGCTGCCCTCCCCCCGGGCTGACCTAACACCGAGCCAGGGGAGGGGGGACACATCTGACAGATGCCTCTGCTTCTGCCAGCTGCTGCACCACCACCCAGCCCTGGGCTCTGCTGCAGCCCCTGCAAGGTGGCTGGCCGGGCACCTCGGGGTGCCCAGTGCTGCCCTCACCCCGCAGACCCCGCTGGG
>NW_008625453.1:4299-7281 GCF_000691845.1 Merops nubicus | reverse complement strand
TGCCTTTGCCTTTTGTGTTCCCACTCAGCATCTGGTGATCCAAGTGAGGCTCACCATCTCCACACAAAGCTGCCTGCTCCAGATGCCCTCTTGAGCCTGTAGAGCCAGAGCAGTGGCACTGGCTGAGGTCAGCACCTGTGGGGTTCACTGCCCAACAGTGAACTTGTGGGTTTTTTGCAGAACTGCTTCTGACTACAGGGAGACCTCGGTTCTGAGCCCAGCACTCAGCTGGAGCCCACGGCAGTGGGGGAGAATCAAACCCACACTCCCCACGGGCTGCTCCTGACCGGAGCAAGGTGCAAAGGGCTGGGGGTGCTCCGCTCCAGCTGCTCCCCGGGCCCCTCACCCCGGGTTCCTGCCATGCTGGGCTCCCTCCTGTGCCCAGTGGGCAGCCAGCAGCGGCCGCCGGGCTCCCACTGGCCTCCCAGTGCCCACTGGAGGGTGCTCTCTGCCCAGCTTTGTGCTGCAGCTGCTTCCGAGCAGCCCCTGCTGCGGCAGGCGGCGGGAAAAAAAGAAAGGCGAGGGTTTAAAGTAAGGTCGAGGTTTGAGCGGTTTTGCTGGGATCTGCAGGTGGAGTCCCTCCCCAGCGAGGAGGCGGTGCTGGAGCCCACCGGGCTCCCTGGAGCCCACCGGGCTCCCTGGAGCCATGGTCCTCAGAGCCAGCTCCTGCTCTCCTTTGCCCCCTCCCCATTCACCCTCCTGGGCCTTTGCTGTGGGGCTGGTTTGGTGGATCAGGGCCCCTTCGGGTACCCAAGACACCTCCAGCCCACACTGCACGGCCACACTGCTCACCGTGGCCTTGGGGCGTGCTGCACCTCCCAGGCCACCTCTCATGGTCCCTCTGGAAAGTCCCTTTCCCAATCCTGATCCAAAATCCAGCAGCCCGTTCAGTCTTCCTGCTCTCCTTGCACATCCTCCCGGGACTCTCCAGCTATCCCATGGGATTTATCAAGCAGTCCCAGCACAAGGGCTGCAGGGCCAGGGGTCTGGTGGGACAGTTCCACAGCCCAGCACACCGAGGGCAGGGCAGGAGCAGTGCCTGGAGTCAGGCACTTCCTCCATGCAACCCCCTTATTTATGTGCAGGGTCCCCAGAACTTCATCAGAGTAGCATAAAATATCCCCACCCAGGCAGAGGAGACTCAGCTACTGCTCCCTCCCTGTCCCTGTCCTCCTCCTAAAAACTAATTGGCAGGCCAGATACTCCAAGAGTGTCTCCCACAGCCAGGTTTTCTCACTGATGCCATTCGCTGCCGAGATGGGATACAGCACCCTCAGTTCTCAGCTCACACACGGTCCTGGTCACTACAGGAGCTCGTTTTGCCTCCAGAGCAGCCCACATCACCCTGGACAGCCCCGTGCTGCAGAGCTGGGCGCTCAGTGTGTGTTTCCTGAAGTGGACATTCGTTCAGCTACGAACTCACCACCGCCCACTTCTCTGGCTTAGATTTCTCTGAGGTGCTTACAGGTTTTTCTGGATTCAATTAGCTTCCCTCTGTGTCATCTGCAAGCTGTTTTCCAGCTCTTCTCCTTTCCAGATCACTGTGGAAAACATTAACATGTGGGGTGATGCAGTCCATGGTGGTAGCGTTCACCAAAAATTAAAGCTTAATTCCCCTTGGGTTTCTGAGCCATTCTTTTCCATAACAACCTCCTTCTCCTGGCTTCCTCCCTGTCTTTAGTGCTGCACCTTGCCCAGACCTCTGGCTCACCCAAATGACCCGTACCTCCTGTTGGAAGCAGGAACAGTGTCCAGGGATGTTTTGGAGAGACTGACACATTTTCCTTAACGTTGTCCATGTCATCCCATCTGTGCTACATTAGCCTATTTTTAATCACAACTTAAAATCATTTTCCAGGAACAAACACAGCTCTTACTGGGCTGTAATTCCTCCGTCCCCTTGCGATGCTTTGGGTCCAGGTACAGGATTTGCTGCCAGGTAGAGCAGGGGCTGTGTTAAACAGTTGTGTATTTTTGGAATTGGATCAGCAAAGTCTTCCCATTTTTCTCACTCTCCACCTTGCTGAGTCTCCACTGGGCACCTGGTTGGCTTCCCTGAGCTAGGACATTCCCCTCCTAGCTCCAGCTCCTGCAGCCCGATGCTGAGTGTTGTGGATGCCCCACGGGAGCGTGTGTCCCCTCTGCATGGCATCCTTCCTGCCTGGGGGGCACGCTGGGGGGAAGGTCTGCACGTCAGCAAGGGAGCAACGTGGGGTCTGCAGGGTGCTCTGAGCACAGCTTGCTGTGCTCCCTCCGGGTTCCCCTCCATGCCAGGGCACCGGTGCCACTGGCCCCTGTGCAAAGGGCCAGCAGGGCAGTGGGCCCTGGGCTGTGCCCAGCTGCAAGGTGAGGGCAGCACTTCACATCTGCTCCGTGCCAGTCTTGAGGCAGAGGAAACAATTCCCCTCTTTCCCAGGGCTCTAACAGCTCAGTGCCCTGCACCAGGCTGTGGTGTACCCGTGGCACAGCCCCCGTGGTGCCCACCTTGTCCTGTTCCCAACAGAAACAGGACAGTCATGTGGCTCCAGAGCAAGGAACTTCTGTCACCAGTCTTAACAAGGCTGCCCTTAAGAGTGAAAATCATCCTGTGCAATGTTCAGCTGTGCCTGGGAAATGTCCCACTGCTGAGGTGATCTCTCAGTATCAAAATGTTAATTAAATGGCAGAGCTCAGCTCTGTTTCCTCCCCTGTATTTTGCAGCATGTTGCTGTTTAATCTCTGTGGACGCAGAACTCGTTATTTGATGTGCTGGCAACGATGAGCAAGTGCTTAGACAAACCAGTGCAAAATAATAATCCTCTGACAAAACCCACAGGCAAAATTCAATCTACAGGGCAAAGGAACACGGTTCCTCCAGTAGATACACCGTGGGTAGTTGTGTCTTTACGGAAATGACACTTTGATACTGTGTGAATACCTGTGATTTTTGAATGAGTCCTAACACACGGGTCGCCTGGGCAGAGTCTTTGTGGCTGTGTCTTG
>NW_008625453.1:1540-4252 GCF_000691845.1 Merops nubicus | reverse complement strand
CTGTGTAGTCAGAATTACTTCTCCTTTTCTTCTGCTGACCCCGAGGGCTCCAGGCTGCTGGCCATGCACGGCACTCGCCACAGAGACATTCTTATTTGTTCATTTCATCCTTAAGGTAATTCACTCTCACAGAGGAAATCAGATTTTTTTTTTTTTTCCATGGTAATAGATTTTTGAAAGATTTCTACCAGTTTGAAAGCCAGGGGCTACGTCTGAGCACCACAGCCCCACATTTGAGGTTGCCTGTTTCAACCTCAGTTCCTGTCCACCCACAAACATTCCAGTAACTTGCCCTTAACCCTGGCTCTCTGGTGCAAATATCAACATCCACCTGAACTTCTATTCCATTTTCCTAGCCCCCAAATCAACCTGACAGTGAACTATGACCCTGGCCAACACTGCCCTTCATCTCGTTCCTGATATGTGAACTGAGCAGCCAGCACCTGCCTGCAGCCTGTTCCTGGACCTCAGCCACATGTCCCAGTGCAGCCTCTCACCCCGTGGCACTGCTGGTACATCTCTGGTGCAGGCTCTGAAGGTGGGGGGACCTCATCCCAGCACAGGCAGGACCTGTGTCCATCCTCTGCCCCAGCAGGACTCAGGCCAGTGCAGAAGGTCCTCTTGGTTGTCTTTGGGAGCTGGTGAGAGGCCCGGAGCAACGTGTCCCCCCCACCAGACACGACTTCCCATTTCTATTCAGTGGCTCTAGTCCTCTCCTGATCTAAACTTCCAATGTATGGATGTGACTGTAAATGGCTGAGCAGCAGCCAGATACAATCCAGAGATAGATCTAATTATATATGGGTAGTTCATATGCAATGTCTCTTTTAAAAGACATACTAAATTACCAGCATATTTTTTGCCTGGGTGTATATAAATATTTATAGGGCCCGGGGGTGACTTCCTCTCCTTGAGATAAATAGTGTTACTTTTCAATATCGAAATCCATATTTCTAGAGCAGAAATGAATTATTCATCCTCCTCGCGCGAGATGTGTCCAGCAGCGCAGCAGGGAGCGGCCGGGCAGGGTTTGCCCGCGGGGTGCCCAGCCCCGGGGGGCACGGCGGCAGCTTTTGGGGCCTGCCCTCTGGGTGTCACTGTGCAATCACTCTGGAGACGCCGAGCATCGCTGCTCGGGAGGGGATTCCGCCCAAAAGAGCGCCGGGAAAGCCTCGGGCTGGCCCCTCGGAGCGCAGCGCTGCCGCTGGCCGAGCCCGGCTCCTGCCCCCTCGGCTGCCTCGGTCTCCCCCTTCTGCCCCCCAAAACCCGGCTTTCGGGCTCTGCTCTCCCCCGGGATGCCGGTCCCACGGGAGACCTGGCCGGGGTGCCCCAGGGATGTGGTTCTGCAGGAGGAGGGGCTGGAAGCCCATGCAGCTCTGCAGGTGTCTGTATCTCTCCATCACTGCATGTCTCCAGCCCCAGCTAACCCCTGCTGTAACCCCTGAAAGTCACAGAGCTGGGGTGGGAAGCAGACTCAGAGGACAGGACCTGCTGGGAGGGCACAGGGCAGGGGCAGGTTTATTTAGGATCACCTTTCATTTTTGTTCTGACACACTTGTCTGCTTTTGAGGTTCCCATACTGCCAAAACCAACTTGTTCCAGTTTCTTTTCAGGTAAAATTTCACTTTTGAGTTTAAAATCTCTTTTTGGAGGAGCTCATTATACAGAAAACATCCTGGGAAATTCACCTTGAACCTCTCACTGACCCAGCAGACCTCTGGCCCTTGTAGTCTCTCCCCACCCTCCTGGCCACGTCCACTGCCTGCTCACTCCTCTCTCTCTGCTCATACTCATCTTTTTTTTTGCCAGAAATCAGCAGCTTCTTGGGGAAGAAGTTGTTTTTCCAGGCTGTGCTTGTGCAGCACTGTGGCTGTGATGAGGGAGGGGGGCACTGCAGGCTGCAGCTCCTGGCAGCATGGATTTGCAGCCCTTCCATATCACCTCTCACCTTTGCAGTCATAAAGAGAAGGCTTTAAGCTAACATGGGTTAGGTGACCCAGAAAACGTCCACTGGAGTTTGAGAAATCATGGAGAAGGGGCTGCTCCCTGGAACTGGATACCCTGCTCCATGCAAGCACTGGCTGATCCTGCAGACCTCCTGGGACAGTGGCAAGGAGATGGGGAGGAGCTCTGAGCAGTGGCTCCAGGCTGCTCATCACCTCTGGGGGATGGGTGCCCAAAATACCCTTTTCTAGAAAAAAAATCCTAGCATACTATCTGGGCAGGTGCCTGCACTTGCACAGGTCCATGAGTCTTCTGCTGACCACTTGCCCAACACAGAATGATGTCACCATTAACATGCAGACTAGCAGCCAGGCTCCTCCCTCCACTCCCACACATCACGCCCCAGAGATCCAAAGTTCCAGAAAACCAGAGAGAGGAACAAGTCAGTGCACTCACCCACTGCAGTGGACACAAAGGGAGCGAGCTGGTGAGGAGCCAAGTCATGAATGATGGGAGCAGCCAGGCCAGGAGCCCAGCAGGGACTCAGAGACAGCTTCATGTTCTGGCCCTGCCATGCTAGGAACTCCACTTGCCATGAAGAGTCAGAGAGCCCTTCCCACAGCCAAAATCCCCACACAGCACATGCACTGTATAGGCCAACCCCACTGCAAGGGGGTCAGCTCTTATAGAGGTGGCTCCTTGCCCCACCTCCAAGTCAATGCTGAAGGTGGGGGCACCTGGTGGTGATCTCCTCATCAGCTCCCACCC
>NW_008625453.1:0-1465 GCF_000691845.1 Merops nubicus | reverse complement strand
GACGTCATCCAGATGCCCACACTCATGTGGGGATGGGGGTTTAACCCCAGCACTTCAATTAGTGACTTCTCTACGGTGGCCGTGTCCTGAGCAAGCACTGTTCACTTCTGGAGAGCAGGGACCAGGGGGTGGGAGAGCTGTGAGACCCCCAAGGTGCTTTACAGAGCAGGGGCACCTCCTCAGCAGGGTGAGGAGGGAGCCCAGGAGGCAGAGTGCCCACAGCCCGTCCCCCTGCCGAGCGCCCGCGTTTCCTTTCTCTGCATCGCCCTGCCCTGGCAGTTCTGGGGGTTCCCCGTGGCTCTGCTTGGACCCTGCTGGGTCTGGGGAGAGGAGGGGCCGAGATGTTCTCTGGTGGCAGGAAACTGTCAAGAGCCTTTTCTGAGCAGCTGAGCCGTGGGCCCGTGGGTCCTTTTGCCAGGAGGGGGGTGCATTCATGGGGCTCAGACCCCGTGGGCACCTGGTCCCACTGACACCCCAGCCGGGCGCTGGCAGCGCGGGGAGCTGGTGGCTCTGCCCCGGGCACTGACATAGCTCAGCCTCATGAAGTCAGAAGCCAGGAAGCATCTGAAAATAGCAACTGGATGGCCTGTCCTGACCCCGTTAGTCATCTTTCATCCCAGGAGTGCAGAGGAGACCGGCCTGGACTCCAGCTGCAGGTTGCTCTTGCCCAGGGGAGGGCAGAGATGCTGGCAGAGAGAGGTGCTTGGCTTTCCCTGTGACCAGGCTCTGGTGGCAGCACCAGCCCCTGGAGACCCTTGGGAGACCTGCCGTGGAGCCTGGCTTGGGAGATGTGAGATTACGAGCCCACATCAGGGCCATGGCTCTTCCTGACACGCAGGATCCCACGGGCTGGGGTCCCTAACAGCATCTTACGTTTTCCTCTCCCTGTAGCTTCACCTCTCTTACCTGGAGGCAGCGTCAGGCAGCAGCTCCTTCCCCATGGGGTCCAAAGGTGCCCACACCAGCCTGGCAGTGAGATTGCCACTGGTGACGAAGGCAGGGTGGAAGTGCTTTCCATTTCCATTCACAAGCAGACCCACCTGAGATGAAAGCTGATGTCTGCAGCTTCTTTCATCTCATAGTGCTTGTATGTCTTCTATGGCCCAGCATTTTTGGCCATTTCAAACTCAAAATTCCTGGTGAGAACAACCAGAGAAGGCATTTGACAGTTTAGCTCCTGACGGTTTAATTCTCAGTCCCCAGTTAGCATTAGCTGGTTTCAGTTTCATAATTAGCAATTGTAATTTATACCCGAGCACAGGATAACTGCTTCTGTATGGAGCTCCTGTCAGCCCTCATGGCAGTTCATTCAGTCACGAGGTGATTTATGCAAGCTCAGGGCTTGATGAGCATGACTGGCTGTGTCCCTGCCTGCAAACTGCTGTTAGTTCACTCTCTGCTCCTCCTCCAGCTCACAAAGTGATGCTCATCCTCTGTCATTTGTGTTAGCTGAGGACAGAGGGAA
>NW_008625452.1:0-762 GCF_000691845.1 Merops nubicus | reverse complement strand
TTTTACAAGGCCCTTTCAAAGTGGTTATTCAAGTTCTGTCTGGGAGAGCTCCTCCAGAAGGAATATTTCAAAAGGGGATGATCAGAAAATGGTGTAGTCAAAATGAGTACTATTCTAACATCTTCAAGCTTGAAGATCCGGATAAACAACTAAAAATCCAAGAACAAATTGTATCTACACAAGAAAAGGATTTAATAATGAAAACTCCCAGTCCTATTAAAGAAGCCCCGGAATACAAGAGTAAGATGGCTAATGCTTGGTTTACAGACACTTCAGCCCGAAGGGAAGGGAAAATCTGGCGGTTTAAATCTGCTGTGATTTAATCTTCCACAGGCAAGAAAATAATAAATCAGGATAAAGGTAGTGCTCAAGTAGGAGAGTTAGACACAGTACTAAATGTTTTTAAGAAAGAAAAAGCCTCTGAGGATGCTGTGTATATTGAATCTTTCTCAGTCTTTAAGGGCTGTGTGGAGTGGATAACTTTCTGGGAACAGAACAACTGGGAAATTAACGGGGTGCCAGTTTGGCAGAAAGAGAAGCGGCAACAGATATTGACAATTGCCAAAGGAAATCTTAACTTTCATTCAGGGTGGAATCCTTCCCACCAGACTGACCTGAAAGATGAAGCTAGCAGATGGAACAACTGTGTTGATGAACTTGCCAGAATCAGTGTAGTGGAAATCCAGACTGCAGTTGTAGAAGGAGAAAGTCAAGAATGGGAGCAGTTGCTTGAGCGGTGTTGTGTTTTGAGGCTTGGAATGG
>NW_008625451.1:0-896 GCF_000691845.1 Merops nubicus | reverse complement strand
GGGGCAGCGGGAGATGGGAATGGGGTATCCTGCACCGGGAACGGGGCACTGGGAAACGGGCGCTGGGAACGGGGTATCCCGCACTGGGCACTGGGAATGGGGTATCCTGCACTGGGCACTGGGAACAGGGCACTGGGAAATGGGCACCAGGAAAGGGGCATCCTGAACTGGGAATGGCACATCCCACACCAGGCAGCAGGAACTGGGAATAGGGCAGCTCATATCAGGAACAGGGCACTGGGAAACGGGCATCGGGAACAGGGCATCGAGCACTGGGTAGAGGGCACTGGGAAACAGGCACCAGGAACACCAGGGGCATCCCACACCAGGCACTGGCAGTTGGGCAGCAGGCACTGGGAATGGGGCATCTTGCACCAGGCAGAGGGCACTGGGAACCAGGAATGTGGCATCCTGCACTGGGAATCAGACACTGGGAAATGGGCACCAGGAACTGGGCATCCCCCACCAGGCAGTGGGCACTGGGAATGGGGCATCCTGCACTGGGCACCAGGAACTGGGCAGTGGGCACTGGGAATGGGGCATCCTGCACTGGGCACCAGGAACTGGGCACCCAGCACCAGGGACTGGGCACCCTTTGACTGGGCATCGGGCACTGGGCACCAGGCACTGGGCAGTGGGCACTGGGAATGGGGCATCCTGCACTGGGCACCAGGAACTGGGCACCCAGCACCAGGGACTGGGCACCCTTTGGTGGGCAGCCAGAGCTGGCACTGGACACCCCAGTCTGGTCACTGGGAACACTGTGCCTGTTACTGGGAGCCAGTTGCCCCATCATGGGTGCCAGCTATCCCTGGGTGTGGTGGGCACTGGGTAGCCCAGACTGAGAACCAGTTACTGCTGTTAACCCAGACCTGGCAGAGGGCACTGGGTGCCCC
>NW_008625450.1:26527-31228 GCF_000691845.1 Merops nubicus | reverse complement strand
GCGGCGAGCTCCCGGTGCCTCGGTCTCCTCGGGGCCTTCCTGCCCCGTGCGTGGTTCCCAGGCGCTACCTTCATTCTCGGCGAGGTTCTTTCACCCCTTCTTGGCTGGATAACTCGGTTTTGGAGCATCGTCGGTGGGACCGGCCGGGCCGCGCACGGGTGGAGGACTCCCGTAGAGGAAACAACAGGTCTCCCTTCTCGCCTTCCCAAGCCATACCAGCGCCTTGCTCTTGGGATTATAAATGTTTGAACTAAGGCCCAGGAAACTGGAAGGAGAGCCTCCTGTTGGAGTTAATAGAAGTGAAAAGAAGGGAGGCTTTTCTAAATCCTTTACGAGAAAACTCGGGCCGTTTTCCCATGCTGTCTGTACTCTGCTTCATAATGCGATTGTGACCTGAGTGGAATTTGTGAGCGATGAACTATTGAAACTTGTTGCACCACTGCATCAGACTACGGTTTTTTGTTTTTCTTTTTTTTTTTTTCCCTCAGCACATGATTCCCCTGTCCCAGCTATTGCAGGACCTATGGGCCAGTAATAGAGGGATGGGAAGCTGAGACAGTTTGTTTTCACATTCTTCTGTTCTGGTTAGCTGAAGCTGCTGCTGCTTTTTACTGGATCTGCTTGTTTCTCGGCAGATTTATTTGTTTTCACGTGCACGGGGCTGTTTCATTTAAATAGACATTGAACTAGAACTGAATGGATGCCTTGCAATCTGAAAGGTTCTTGGGGATAACAGAAAGCTACTAAAAACCGAAGAACTGGTACTACAGGAAACCTGGGGCCTATTTTCCAAGCTTTTTTGTTTTCTTGAGCAAGGTAAATAACTTGATGGTGTTGAAAATAGAGGGCTTGCAGTAACGATGCATGAAAATGTTACAAAGCACTGTTCCAAGTCTTTCAATGGATTGAGAGGTCCCACAGTAAGGCTTAGAATAAGTTTAATTGTTTAAAAGGTTCAGCTAGGAACTGTGAAGTTTAAGGCTGCAAACAAAACTTTTTCGTACCTCAGAGATTGAGAATGATTTTTTTTTTTCCTCATTTGCCTTAGGTTCTGGGAGGTTTGTGATGCTGAGAGGCTGCCTGAAGAGCTTCAGAAGTCTTAGTGGTTCAGTCAGAGTGTGCAGGAATTAGCGATTTCTTTTTTTTTTTTTTTCTCATGCTTCTTAAAAACGTGATGCCTTGGCCTCTTGTCAGCATCTGTTGGGGTCTCTTTAAAGCTTAGCAGTCGCACAGTACTTATATTTACATTGTTAACTGTAGTAATATTCTGCCTTTAATTTTTTTTTATTACCTTTATTTTTGTGATATGCAATGGCAGCTGCTACCACTTTGTAAAGAATTTTTTTGCTTTTTAGCTTCCTTTTTACACGTGTATCTCCTGAATTGGACTATTTGAATTTACCACGAATTTAGGTCCATCACTTTTACTGCAGAATTTCTATAGCCAGTATAAGTTCTAAGTACTGTTCTAGATGCTATCTATGTTGCAGGTGTTAGAAGAAACACATGAATATTCTCAAAATATGCAGTGTTGCCTGTTGCTGGTTTAAGTATGTAATTTTTGGTGCTGCATGCCTTTTTTTTTTGTTTTTTTTTTTAAAGATCTCAGCAGCACTTTACTCTTAACAAAAACACAAACCCATTAAAATGAGATCACAGTGTGAATTGTAGCTGTAAAAATCCGGTTTTGCAAGAAGTCACAAGATTCTCATTATGAGGTGATGCCCTGATTAAATTGGTTGTATACCTTTTCTCCTGCAGCCTGGGTGAAATACTGGCCAGCACTAAGGGGTTGGCAAGTCCTGCTGATGCTGTCGTTGGGAAAGCAAAGTTGGTGTTGCAGGCAGTAGCCAAAGTTCCTTTGTTTATTCTGATTTGTGTGACTTAAATTTATCCCCTTCGTTTTGTCTTGCTTTGTTTCAAGATGATGTGTGAGGTGATGCCAACCATCAGCGAGGCAGAGATTCCCTCGGGGGGAAATGGAGGCCATGGCTCAGGTTCCCCGTTGCAGTCAGATGCTGATTCCCATTTTGAGCAGTTGATGGTGTCCATGCTGGAAGAAAGGGATCGCCTTCTGGAGACGCTCAGAGAGACTCAGGAGACGCTAGCGCTGACCCAGGGCAAGCTGCACGAAGTTGGGCATGAGAGGGATTCCTTGCAGAGGCAGCTCAACACTGCACTGCCACAGGTATGGGCATGTTGAAAGGAAGATGTCTTTTTGGTGATTTTTGTGATCTCTGTGGTGCTGTGTTGGCTTTTTATCTATTTAATGGACTGAAGAGTTGGGTTATGTGAGGGGAAGATGAGTCTAGCTTAGTGCTTTCCTGAAGCATCTCCTGGTGCTTGCTCACTTTGAGAAAGACACCAGAGCAGCCCTTGCTCTCCAGTGTGCTTTCCCAATTTCTGGCATTTCTTTGACTTAGCCCAAGTGTGAGGTTGTATCTAGGTCCTTTATTTAATAGGACTTGAAGGACTTCCTTCTGTCACTGGTGCATTTTTAATGTTGTTTCTGACTGTCCCATTCCCTCACGTGCTTAAGAATTACATACAGGCTATTCTGATACCACTCTGGACTTTGATTTAAAACCCTGGAGAGTCAGAGTGCTGCCTTGTGAGGACGTGCTGAGTTGTCACTGCCGTGTAGGAATCAGAGTGTGTTGTTTAACTCTTTTAGTTCCTTCTGGAGAACGTGGATTTGTTTGTTTTTTTCTCGGTCTTGCTAGGGAGTTGCTAATTACTGACTCCTGGAGGGTGCAGTGAACCAACATAGAGCCTGTAGTGCTACCTGTCCTACTTAGGGCAGTCATGTGCAGTTAGGAATGGGGGCTGGTGCCTACAGAACGTCTTGGATTTTAGCCATTCTAGTTAAAAAGAATACAACTGGACTTTGAACACTTTGGAAAGCGTTTGGTTGTAGGCAAATCAGAGGCTGCTTTCTGGTGTCAGTTACCTTGATAACCTCCTGCTTTCTAGCGTGGTTGGTTGCTGTCTTGAGCATGCCATGATGTTATACTTGCACGTGTTATTCCAGGAATTCTTACTGGTTTTACAAATATTTATGTATCCTTAAATACTGGTAGTTACTGTCCTTTAAACCAGTAGTTTTAAACCCTTCTCTTTCCACTGCTCTCATTATAATGCAATCAGTCAGTGACTCTTGGTATGGTAATTGGTGCTGGCAATTACTAAGGGGCAGAAACTCAAAAGTAATACATGTTAATCTAGTTGTGTTACAACAGGAGGATGGAAATCAGTAAGGAGAAGTTCCCAACCTTTGCTGATGCCTGTGTTAAATCACCTGCTGCAGGCAAAAAATCATTCTTTGGTTTCTTGTTGTAATATTTGTGGCTTCTCTTGAGCTGCTCTTCCAGGTCTGCTACATTAATGGATGCCATTAACCAGTTGTGTCCTCTGCAGACTGTTACACTTGAATTTGTGACGCAGTAGAATCACCCCAGCTCTAAACTGGACTGTTCCTCTTTTCTATTTCCACTTCTCAGTTTTCCTTCCCAAATCTAGTAAGCTAGTTGCATGTAAACATTTCTTTCTAAACACTTAAAAACCATTAATGCAGTTAAAAAAAAACAATTGCCATTTTCAAATGTGTCATCGTTGTGTGGTTTGTTGGGAAATCTGTGAGAGGGGAACTCTCATAGTTCAGCAGAGAGAAGTTTTACTGAAACTTTATATAAACAGGTAGCAGTCTATGGATTTTTATAGATTGCTGCTGTCATGGTGTGAAGCTTTGCCACTTCTGTCCTCAGTGGTGCTTAGGCTCAGATGTTTGGGGAAGGTGACAGCTGGTGATGCTCTCAAAAGACAAAAATATTTTATTATCCTTGCTTCAATCAGAAATAACTTCTGTATTTGACAGGCTATTGTTGTTATGCTGAAGAGTCAATTATTTCACAGGTGTAAATTTCTGATGAGGTGAAATGTGGTGGTTTTCCTGTAAATTCTAATAAGCATTCACTAGGAAAACTGTTGATTGTAATATTTGAAACTATGCAAACTCTATGGCTAATTATTTCAAGCTGAACATTCTTATGAACTACTATCTGAAATGACCCATTGTTTAGCTGTGGATTTCAAGAGGGGGTAGAAGCAGGATAACTTTAAATTTCCTGATAATTGTGTTATATTTTTTTCAGGAAAGAAGAGTTTTACTAGTATACATTTTTAAAATGTTTGGGTATTTTTATTATCAAAGTAGTTATTTTTAATTTAGTAGAGATGTAAAGATCAATTTAGTTGTACAAATACTAGTATAACTGCAGGAGTGACTAAATCACTATGTAACCAATGGATTATTTTTTCCCTAGAGTTAGTGTGTAGCTTGTAACATGTCTTTGTGGTTGATTTTGAAGTACTTTAGCTTAAGGAGTATTGAATTTGAGTTGTTCATATGTACACTTTTCCTGCTTTATCTGCTTAGCTGAATCAGCCAGTTCTGGTGATGGCAACTCCTTGTATAAAAGATGGGATGCCAGACTGATTGCTTCTGGCCCAGAACCACTTCTCTGGTTTTAGTGTGGAGACAGATGAATTCTGATGGCATCCCTGTTCCCTGTGAATATTAGTTCCTTATATTCAGAGTTTCTGTGCATGAGGAAGAGGTTCAAACTGGTGCGTGTATATAGTTTCAAAATGGCAAATGGGTGTTTGTGTATTTGCCTATCTTGTAGGTTATAGGAGTAAATG
>NW_008625450.1:20282-26496 GCF_000691845.1 Merops nubicus | reverse complement strand
CAGGAATGTGTGGGGTTTTTTTGGAGTGTCAGAGAGGCAGACTTTTCTAGTGTACTTGTGTGGTGGTCAGCTGGTCATTGAGAAGGATTGGTTCTGGTTCATGTGAACCTGGAACTGCTCTTCTGAGTCATTTCTTGTGGATGTCTACTTCAGAGAGAGAAGAGCTTTCTAATATTAGATGTGCTTTATCTGTTACATTTACACAGAGGAAAGCTGACAAGTTTTTGTTGTACAGACAGCTGGAAATGAAATACATCAACTTTGCCTTGATAACTGGATTCTTGGCAATGCTTTTTGTTTTCTGGGAGTTACCTTCTATTACAGATTACCCTAGTCAAACTGGACTCTGACCTTGGAAGATGAACTTGATGAAGTCAAACTGCTGTACAAGAACTGAAAATTAATTTTATTCTTCCTAGAATTTTTCACAAAGAAAGGAAGTGATGTTTTTGCTTTGAGAACTTAGACGACTGTTATTTTTAATGTGAACACAGTCAGTTATAATTTAATTATGGTCTTTGAGGATTTAATTAGGCTCTACAAAATTCAAGGTTTGTGTGCTTAAAATTTGTAAGTTAATCAGTGAAGCCTACAGGATGCTACTGCATTTAAATTTTGAACTGCAGAGTAGATGAGATCCAAGTGACTACCAGTTCTTGCTGTTAAGGTCTTGCAGGCTAGGGTTAATTTGGCTGGTGGAATTTCATGTAGAGGTGTCTGTAAATGACAAGAAGATAGTTGTTTTGGATGGTGAAGACTGGAGTTCAGGTTACAAACCCTCTGGTACCTAGCACAAATAAAAGCACTGTTGATGAATTCACAGCAGTTTTATCAGGATGACAATTTTAATATGCATGTTAAGAGTTTTAGAAGCTGATGTACAGGCATTATGCTTCTGCAATACACCAGCACTCTTAAGATCCATCTTAATCTTGTACTGCTAATCTTTTGGTTTTAAATTTATCATACTTTATGATAAATGTTCATGTTCATTTCTATGAAAGGTAAGTACAATAGAAGTTTTTTTGTATTTCTGATAGTCCTGTTCAGAATTTCTGTACTGAGGCTGTGTGTGTGTAAATGAGAGCACTTCAGTGTGAAGTGGAGTTAAATGTGGAAAAAGAGCTGCCTATAATTTTGGTTTGGCTTCAGCTTTACTAAGTTGCCCATTGTCTCTTAATGGAAAATGAGTTTGTAGCAGGCCATCTTCAGTTGGTTTCTGTCTGTAGTAGTCAAAAGTAGTGTGTTTCTGTTTATATTTGTATTCAAGTAAATTCAAGTATGTCCCTCTAGAATGATCTTCCATAGATAATCTCAGACATACTGTTTGATGTCTTGCATGTAAGAAGTACCAAAACCTTTGGTGCAGAGACTGCCCTGGTGTTGTTTTCTAATGATGAACTTAAGGATTTAGTTGCCATTTTAATAATGGTGTTATTTGGACTTCCTCCAGACAAGTTTGAAATAATACAGGATGTCGTAGATGTAGAAATGAGGTTTTGAATTGTGCATGAACTGAAGGACATGGGGCTTGCCAGACTTTGCAGCAGCTGACATTTCCTCAGCATTTTAAGTACAACTCCATTTAGAGCATCCACAACAGCTCAGCCTTGAGGTGACATAGCTTGTACTCCTTGCTCTAGCAAGGTACTGATTTATAAATCAGACATTAATCTCAGCAGAGAGAAGAGTGGCCAGATAGAGATCCAGAAGGATTTCAGATGTGAGCAGAGCAGACGTGTCCTCTATTTCTCTCATCTTGAGTCTGACAGCAAAGATGAACATGATGCTGTTATGATTACCCATCATCAACCCTTTAATAAAACTTTTTATGGAGACTAAAGCTATTGCTTTTATTTTCCTTGGTTGATTTGTAGGTATAATGTTTTGGTGACTACACAGAAGTGCTTTCTGTTTGTTTTTAGTAGTGGATGTAGCCCTGAAAGATGAGCTAGTGATTATTTTTTCCTACTTTTCTGTTACTGTGTATACATGTCTGATAATGGGTTTATTAATGTTTGGTGCTGACTTGCAGTCAAAGGAGCAGGCTGTGTATAAGCTTGGGTGAAAAGAGCTGTACTCAAACCAAGCTGTTTTAAAAATAGAAGGTATATTTAGAACCAGGTGGACTTGATATATACACTCACCTATGTTCACTTGCTTGTAGCCTCTTGTACAACAGATAGTGTTTGTTTGGGGATTCTGAGAATTCTTTGCAAGCCCTTCCATTTTTTTTTCTCTGTTCTTTTAAGAACATAACTATAAACTAGTTTAAAGGTATTTGTTAGCAAGACTTAAAGATTCAGTGTGGCTACAGAGTTACAAATTCTATTTAAATATCTAGAAAAAAGAAAACCTTGCGTGTTGGGTTTTTTTTAAGATAAATATGAATTATAATTACACACACCTGCCCTTCAAGGTCGTAGTGTTTTAGCCTCCACTGTCCTGTGACTTTGGTTTCTCCTTTCTGGTATTTACTTAGGAGATGTGGATGCTGGTTTTACTCACGATAGGATTTGACCTTAGAATTAAGAGTAGACATTTGTTTGTGCTTTGATATATGCAGCTCCCTTGCAGCTAAGTGTTGCCAGAGAACTTGAATCTTTGAAGAGAGCATTTTAGCTGTCTGTAAGCAATTTTTTTTTTTTTGCTCTTCCTAAGTTAGCACCACATCCCAGAACTCAATTAATACGCTTCACACTTTAACTTAATTTTGGTTTTTTAGTTTGCCTGCTTTACAGGAGTATGATAGACATCTTCATGTAAGCTGCTTTTAGCAATTTAGGCAGCTTAAGTCACTTTAAGCCTGTAAAGCTGACTGGTATATGTTGACATATATTAGAAAATACTTATCATAATCTCTTGCACATATGGATCTCAAACTACAAATACTGAGAACAGGTAAATATGCGTTGTGTGTGTCAGGTAGTCTGAGCATTCATAACTTTGCAAGGGTAGTTTTTGTAAGCCTGCCTGTGGATTCTCTCAGTGCAAATGGGGAGATGTGTGGCAATTCTTGCCAGGAAAAATGTTTTCACATTCTCCAGGCTGGAAGAAGAATTATTATTTTGCTGTCGAAGGGAGTGAGTTTTTTGTTGAACTTGACTTCTTCACAGGAGTACATGGCAATACTGTGTCTGCATTTTGTTAGTGGAGTGAGCTGACTATGTACCTGGGAGTCCCTTCAGGAGATTGCTCTCCTGCTTCATATATTCAGAACTGGGGGAACGCTGTGGTTACAATACTTGTTAAAGGTGATGGCCAGTTTCATTCAGATGTGCTGTTTTCCTTTTTTTTTGCCTATGACATTTATCTGTTTTGGACTTTACCTTGGGTTTCATGTAAGCTCTGCTGAAAATCAGCTCCTTCTCTTCTGAATGGTGTGACAAGGCTCTGTGGCCTGTTCCCACAGTGGCTTGAGCTTGAACATTTTTAAGAAGAAAAGCTTTGTTGCTTAATCTTCTGCTGTTCCACAGTGGCTAGCCTTGAACTTTACTCACGTGTTTGTTTGTGTCTACTCAGGATCTGTTTTTTGATGATGGTAGTGAAAATCTTAATGGGAATATAATTTTAGTTTCAATTATGTGTAGGAAAATTATTTAAAATGTACATTTACCTTTTATAAAGAATTACAGGGTAGAATATCTGGTGAAAGTGTATAAAGAATGTAGACCACAGGTTAATAAACTCTCTACTATTGAAAGAAGTGAGATTTTTTTTTTTTCCCCCACCTCAAATTTACAGAAAAGCAAATATATATAACTATAAAAGTTCATGTAAAGAAACTACCTTGCAGCTGAAGTTTATTAATCATTGTCTTCTCCACTCTGACAATTTCCTGTAATGAGAACTAGTGTTTATTTTGAATGACTTCAAAAGGAATTTTGGCTGCCCAGATCTTTGGTGTAAAAGCTAAAACTTTCTTTAATGTGGAGAGATCTCACTCAAACAAGATCATAAATTCCTATTACTTTAGTGGTACTGGATCCATAGTTATCTCGGTAACTAGTAACCAATTTTATTTAGCTATTTTAGTGCTGTTCTTTTTCAAGCACGATCATGCAACTGAAAAACTGATCTCCACTGAAAAGGGAGAGAGAGATGTCTGCAGTGTAAGTGCTTGTTTGTTTTAGTGTCCTTCATGGAATGAAGTTCACAATATGAGAATTTTCTCACTGTGTAAATAAATATTGCTTTAAAAAAAAATAGGGGGGGAAAGGAAATTCTGCTCTATGCATCTGAAAGGACTTCTGCTTTGATCCATGTCAGGATTTAAATTGTGGAGTTGTGGGTTTGAGTTGCGGCTTCTCAAGTATCTTCTGTGAGTCTGTCACAAAAATAACTTTGCATTATATACTGCTGCCAGTAGCATGTCACAGCCTGAACACCCCTTTTCTTTGCACTCCCACCCATACATGGGAAACCTGCTGGGTGAACTGGTGCTCTCTAACGTGGTGGAGTTCATGGGTCTCCTAACCTTGCTGAATGAGTAACACTGAACCTGAATTCTGTTACTAGCTGTGCTTTTCTGTGGTTTGTGCTTGAGTAAGACTTGTGGATTTATTGTTCCCACCAGGAACCTGAGCTCTGTGTAATTTTATATTCTTTAAAGTTCTGTCATGTGTCCTACTTAAAAGTCCTGACATCTCACACTTGAATCTCTTCTACTAGGATTTAAGACACTGGCTACCTTTTCTGTTTTAATTTGGAAACCCAGAAATAAAAGAAACTTTTGACCCAAGTCAAAGGTCATTGAAAAATTGAAGTGAGTTTTTGTTGTTCAAAGAGTTATCTCTAGTACTAGAAGTTCTTCAGATGATCTAGTTATGGGTGGAAAGGATGACTCTACACCTGAGACACCCAGGTTGGAACAGCAGAGCATGTGTGGAGGGTGTTTGTGGATGCGTGGGTGAATCTGATTGGGGTTTTTACATGTTTATGTCTGTCTTGGGTAAACTTAACTTCAGAGCATCTCTTCAGAGCTCTCTCTATTTGCTGTACTACATTTGGGTGAATGACAGAAGGTTTGGTTTAGATAATTCCAGGGATACTTTGGGATACCACTGTGAATGTTTTTTATATTCCCAAGTAATACATTTTTCATGCAGTATTATCACCTTTTGGTAGTTGTGCAGGAAAGGCTTGAAGGTCATAATGTTCCTTCAGCTTTGTGTTGGAGAACCTGAGGCAGGTGCATCTAGTAATTGCTTTCTTTTAGAACATGCAGCTTGAGTTTTCAGAGTGTCTTTTGAGGGTGTGGTTCAACAACATTATCTTCCAAAAGCTAAGCCTTTGTTTCTAGAAATCTGGAATTACTTTACTTCATATAAAGTGGAAATGAAAAAGTTTTTTAGGATTCTAGCTCTCGCTGCTTGTCCGTGCAGAAAAGCAGCTGTCCTTTTCTCCTCCTGTAATCTTATTTATGCTGGTACTTACCTTGGTGTAGCTCTGATCCCCTGTTGGATCTGAAGCTTTTAGAGACCGTGTGACACTCCTGTATTTTGTGCAAGGGTTATGAAAGATTAAGTCCTGGGAGGTAACAGAGGAGAAATGGGCCAGGCATGCCCTTTTTTCTCCACACAGCAGGAGGCTGCAGGCTTTCCTGGGTACGTTGTCTTTCCCTTGTTAGTAGCCCAGCATGGAATAGGAACTTCTCCTTGTCCTCAGACCAGGTCCCTCACCCATTGCTTCAGTGTTGGTCCTGGTTACAGCACACTAACAGACTGTTCTTGCCTCTTCTGTTTTTTCCTCCCCTGCCTTCTCCTGTTAGATCCCTTGTTTTGTTCCGTGATGTAACATGCTTTTTGGATTAAGGTAGTTAGGAAGTTTGGAACTGTTAATTATGGCTCTCCTTAGTGGCAGACAAAAAGATTACTTTGAACAGTAGAAAAATCTGTTGAAAAAGGCAACAAAAAAAACCCCTAAACATAAAACAACTCTGTGACACTTAATCTGTGTTGCTGAGTTAAGGTTTTCTGCGTTTAAATGCTGGACTTGTCTGTTGTAAGATCTGAGACTGCTCTTTTTGCATGGGCTTTAGAGCTGCCTCTGTTGCTAAAAGTTGAGCACATTTTCCTTGGAATGGTCCAGTTGCATTTATTCCGAATATTGCGGATTTGGATCCCTTCAGTTAGCACACTCAATGCACTTAACATGTAAACTGGGCTGGTAGAGTACAAAGAAAGAGCAAAAGAAAATGCAAAGAGCCTGTGAG